>NC_044495.1:27257210-27557210 GCF_902362185.1 Chanos chanos
ATTGTTAATGAGAAAATATTCTGCTTTTTATTGCTTTGGTTTTTTTGTTTTGTTTTGCTTCAAACTGTATATGATACTATAAGTTGTCTTGATTTCATATGAACATTTTTATAGATGTGTGGTGTAAATTGTCACATGACCAGAGCCATTTACTGACAAAATGTCTGCGTCAGAGCTTTATTAAAGTAAACAAATGAAACAAGTTATAGTATAGATATGTATGTGATGTGGGTGCGTAGATGATGTGGGCACTGCCCCCTTTTAAAAATGATTTTTCCTTTTACCCAAAGTTCATATTGCACTACATTTCAGAATATTGTTACATTGAAAGTAAAAAAAAATAAAGTTATATGGGGTGAAAATGCAGTCTGGGTTTACATTTCCTTTCTTCATTGTTGCTTGTTTGTAGAACAAGGAAAAATTCAAGTCACATTTGGTATTATACATGTAATTTCATCTGATTTAGCAACTGATGCAAATTTTGACTCAGTAATTTCCTGCCAGTCACAGCTATGATCGAGAGTAAAAAACACATTTTCCCTAACTTTTCCAAAGAAAAACAAAATTAGAAACGGCATGCTCTTTGTTACAGGGTTATTCAGTTTACAGTGTAAGGAGTAAAATTCATGTACTCACATAACTGGGAAAAATCTGGGATTAAACAGGTTAATCTAGTGTGGTCTTCTGTTTGTATATACACATCTGCATTGTAGTTATTCTTTGCAAAGTCTTATACTGAATCACGTATGTCACGACAAGATTGTGCTCTGTTACCTGTATCTACCCACCCCATCTCACTCTGTTATGAGCATCCTGTTCCATGGTCCTTGTAAATCCTGTGTCAACTGGTTTGTGAGTCCTGCTTTGTCAGCCTGTACCTATTGTTCCCTGAGCCTGTTTGTATCCCTGACCTGCCATTCCAATAAACCTCCTGATTTTGTACATGCATCCAGTCTCTCAAACCTTTCCTGACACCAACATGACTCATACTTGTTCTAAAGTAGGGCATGACAAGGTTATTATTCAATACGTTCCACCAAAAACATCTTCTTTTACCAGTTAAAAAATATGCATATATATGTTCTAAATATCCATCAAGAAATCTGACCACAGGCTTTATTTTAATGCCCAATAACAATATTTAATGTGTTTATTGTGAGGTAACATTAGATTACTGTGTAAAGCTATAACATTAGAGTAAAAAAGCAAATCATCTTCCACTTCAGATACATTTATATAGTGTAAGAATTCTCTAAACTCATGTGTTAATTCCTACACCAGGAAAAGTGAATGAGGAGAGAATAAATCTTTAACAGTGATTGAGGGTATGTGATTGCTAGAAAGCTTCATGTTTTTTATCAGTCTTTTCTTCCAATGTGCTGCTAATTAGTTGGTGGATTATGGGCCCGCATGTGTCTGTTCTTGAGCTGTAACATGTAGTGTGGCAGCTTTTGTGTGCTGTTCAGACTAAATGTTAATTAGAGCTTTGAATTTTCCCTCCATGCCCATCTTCTGTATGGTGAATAATTTATGCAGTTGTTAATTTATTGGTCTCTCAGTGAGCCTTTGGTCCTCTTCTTGTGTATGTGTATTTGTGAACACGTCTTGGGTATTGGGGGATCTCAGATGGTGTCAGTCAGGAAATTGTAACAAGTAGTACGTGGTTCGTGACTAGCAGTGTGTAAATATCTATAATGTACGGCACAGTGTAGTGAAAACGTATTACACTGCGAGATAAACATTTCTGCCTCTGACAAGGAAATGTGCCCAGAGTATGAATCAAATGCTTTCTACAGCTTTCAAATAATATGGCAGTGAGGCTCAGTGGGGCAGGTCTCAGTCCTAGTATTGCTGTAAAACATATTTTTATTCCTCTACGTACGAAACCTTTAGGTCAAATACCTTTTACACATTCATAAGCGTAACAGGTAGACACACTCATAGAGCACCACCAATACCCAATGTGACCATTTGAACAAACAGGCCTCATTTCTCTATTAAAGCCATCATCAAGTAACTGCCCAGAAAATTGAGTTCAAAACAGAAATCTGACAACATCCAGGCAAGAGGATTAGCTTGGCGATGCTGTTACAGCAAATCAGGAGGGAAGCATGTTAACAGAATACCAATTACAGCTCCTTGATTAGTTAAACCTAGACTTCATAATTCAAGACGGCTTAAGAATAATTAAGTGGGGAATTTTCCTCATCCCAGCAAGCAGATGTTGAGGGTTCTTTTCATCTTCCAGTGATAACTCTTCTGGAACCCAGGTTCTGACCAATGTCATTAGAGCTTTCATTTCAGACTGCCTTTGAGCATCTTGTGTTCTATACGTTTTTAAACTCTACATTCATTGTTGCATTGATTACACTACCAAATGGAGCAATGCAATCGTACAGTATCTGCTGCACTGATTTGCTCTGTTGTGCAATGCAGACGTTACATTAAATAGCGTTGTTTAAATACAAATCTGTCTTGCCAGTGGAGTTAGCAGTACTGTGTTTGTATTTTTTTTTATCTCTTTATAGTGTGGTATGAGTGTCACTGACAATGCTGTTTAATACTGTCAGTTTTATAGTAATTATAGAGGAAGCTCTGAGAAGAGCTTTAACATGACTTAGAGGTGCTATTGACCTGCTATTGGCTCCTTATCTTCCTCTAAAGAAACATGATCTGGGTTAAGTTGAAAGCAAGAGAAGGCATAAACACATCCTACAAAACCTGGACCACTTCCAGATTGCTGTGCCTTTGGAAACAAGCAAAGAAGAAGAGTAGACATTGAGGTAGGATGAAGAGGGAAGGAGAGACCAGCCAATCCATGCATATGTGTATTTGAGTTCATGCCCACATGCCTACATGTGTGTGAGGAACCTAGTCTCGGTCACTATTCTCTCTCTTCAGTGAGAGTAGATTTACAGGCTAGATTAAACAATTGACTCAACATGGTGGTGATTGTAGGTACACCCAGCCCAGACCTTGTTAGGTGTATTTCAAGTAAAAGGGGAGACATCTGAGACCTGTGTTGAAAAGTGCGGAGCTCTGTGAAATCAAATAGTGAGTTTTTAAGCCGTTATCTCTATGTGGTGTTAGGTTGAATATATCAAAGCACAGTTTGATATGAAGAAACCTGCATCAAATATCAGTGTTTGTCCCTTCCAGTTATGTGTGAAACAGCAGTATTACACAGTAACAATGTAATGTTGCAAAAAAAAAAAAAAAATTCAAAACATTACAATATCACTTTGACCAAAGAAAATTACCCCTTCCGTATCTGTTTTGAGACCCCCTCTCATTCTAACATAATGTACATATAGACCATCGTCACTACACACAGGGATTTTTACCACTATTTGCCCATTGGTCATAAAACCAATAAATTAACTGTAAAATGCTAACAACACAGGTAATGTGACTTGCACTATCTGCACTTCCTTATGTAAGGCTATGAATTTAGAGTGGTGATTGGGTCTGTGAGCGTCCACTTATGGATGCCTTGATTAGAGCCAATCAAAGCTACAGCTATCCTATTGTTATGCTGATACCACATGTTCAAAAAAAGCATGGTGTATTGTCTTAGAGAAGGGCACAGCTAAAAAAACAAATATATTGATGGGACTCATTTCATATTTTCATTACATTTTCATTTTATAATTTTCAGTTCATCCCATTTCGCTTGACAAGATTTGACAAACTGGGACGGTTTTAGTTAGGTTGTAAATTGGAATGTTGTCTACAATTTATAGTCAGTAAACAATATAAAAACCTACTTCCAAATGAAAATATATTAAAAATATAAGGGAAAAAATATTGCTGTTGCATTACAATATTGAATCAGTTTTGTTCTATGAATTTTACTTACTGCAGCCTGTAATGGCACCCAAAAAGAACAAACTAATAAAAGAAGAAAGAATAATGGGTGTAATCAATGAATATAGGGGGCAAGTGGAGGCAGGACGGTTTCCAAAGTTAAGATTTTTGGCCCATGCAAAGAATGTGCCCAATTCAATGAACATGTCCTGACCCAGTGACACTGGGCATGGCATTGACCTTGTTGTAACCAAGTATGGTGACATTGAGGATTCAGAATATATGGACAACTGGATTACTTGGGTTACGTGCCACAACTGGTCATACAAGAACTGCGGGGAGGACAATGGTGTGACTGATGTCAGTGATTCATATACTTGTGAGGATTATCTTTTCTTAGTGTTTCTAAGTAAGCCTCAGTTGTTTTTAATTGTTGAATGTGTTGTTTTAGGGTATCTCCAAAGCAGGTGAACTCCTACAAGGCCCTTTTTATTCATCCCAAAGTCCTGATTGCTGATTTAACAATTGTGCTTGTTAGTGTTGCACCTTGAAGACAGTCAATTAAGTGTGTTAGGTTAAATTAACTTGAGTTTGATGTATTGAACAACAGTGCTGTCCACACTAAAACAAGAGGGTAACAGTGGGTTTTGTGAAAAGGGTTAACAGCTCTTTGGAAAAGAGCTGAATAGTGCTTATAGATTTGGTATTGGAGCCATTCATTTGTTAGCTAATGTAATGGTTTTGGAATTTTTGTTCATACAACCACTCTCAGTATGTAAGTGGTTGTTAAAAATTATCAGTGACCGTGGAAATGTGGTGTTTTATGCAATACAAAATAATAAATCATTACAAAGAGAAAATAAGAATACTTATCTCTGAGTGATGTCCAGTTCTCTACTTGAAACCTCCCTTTCTATTCATGATAGTCTTTGCAATAACATGTCTGCCCAGTACTCCTCATCAGTCTTTCAGAGAGCCTGTGGGACTCCCATTTCAGTATAATGTCATCTTTTACCCCAAAATGTTCTGCAGGTCACATTAATAGGAACTATTCATCACTGTCTGACTGTACATGGGCTGTGTTTTCTGGTGAATTTGACTGTCATCTTGAAGGTTATCTCAGTGTCTCAGCTCATGACCAGCCATAGGCTGCTTTCCACACTAAGGGTGTTCAGCCCAGGTGCATTCAGTAGTGTGTCACTGCTACATGACACATTCTACCCTTGAAGCATACACAAACTCTGCATTTGGAGTGATCTGTCTTGTCATAGTGTCTTACTGTAGTTGAGAGGGAGAAGAGAATATAAATATTATAAAGAAATAAAAATTCTGTCTTTGAATGTTGCTTGGAGGTGCATAGTATTTGTTGTTATCACCCTGCTCTAAGGGATCTGATGCTTTCTCGATTTCTATATATAGCTCCTCTCTTCTTTCAGTTGAGGATTTGGGTGTAGCAGTGACAGCTACCCCAGGCAGAAATTTAATCCACAACTTCAATCCCCAATTATGCATGTCCAGAATAGAAAAGGTATCTTTCAAAGGTTTATCCTCCCATTCTGCAGCTGGCACACTCAGTCTGAGTATATTGCCACAGCAGTCGTGCCCATCATTAGTTATCCTCAGACCCGTTCATTATGCCTGGCATTCACATTTTATCTATCATTCTATCATTATCAACATTACACTCATGGCTCAACATGAGTGTAATGCTTCATCAGCCCTAATTTTGCAAGTGACTGGACTTCAGTAAAAAGTTTTGCCAACGCTGTAACACATAGCAACTGCTCAATTCAAACTGTTGCTTTTAACTTGCTATTATGACATATCATGGTATGTATTTAATTAACAGCTGAGCACAGAAGTTGTGAGGAAACGTGGATGCAAGACTGTGGCGTTTCTATGTAGATATATTTTTACTCTTTTGAAAGTTGAAATTCATAGAACCTTGCACCATTTCACACCCAAAACTTAAGCATTTCAGATATGTTTACTGTGGATCAGCCTGGCCGGAACACATCAGGGTTGTGTGCTGTCCATTCACTTGATGAATATCCATTTCAACATTTACACATTTCTCAGTATAATTTAGGCCCCCTTGACTCCCCATTATTTTACAGTTCAGGACTCTTGATCATCAGAAATTTGTTTGAGGCTCATTGAAAACAACTTACATTTCCATAAAAATTATACCATTAAATAAAACTGTTTTTTAATGAAGCCTATTTATGTGAACAACCTGATCTTTCATTGTCATTGAAGCAAAAGCTATCAAACCGGAGAAAATTTTCTCATTTAACGATAAAAATCTATGTCTGTCGAACCGCTCTCTAAGCAATACATCACACCTTCCCAGAAAGTAAACATTTAATAATAATAATAATAATAATAATAATAATAATAATAATATTTATTTAGAGCCCAATATCACTATTTATAGTCTCAAAGGGCTTTACATGTCTATAACAAAGTCAAATCAAAATTATATCATGCATAAGTTCGAGAAAATAGATAAGTCTTTAGTTTTGTTTTAAAGGTATTGAGAGAGTTTGCTTCTCTAACTTCTTTAGGTAAACCATTCCAAAGGAAGGGAGAGCGGTAGGAAAAGGCTCGGTTGCCAGCGGACTTCTTTTTAACTCTTGGAATGACTAATAATCCAGAATCTTGAGAGCGCAGGGTGCGACGTGGGTTATAGGGTGTAATTAAGCCAGACAGGTAGGAAGGCGCAAGCCCATGTAAAATATTATATGCTAATAAGAGGACCTTATAATCTGCCCTTGCATGAATTGGGAGCCAATGAAGGGAAGCCAGGACAGGGCTAATGTGATCAAACTTCTTCGTTCGGGTCAGCATTCTAGCAGCAGCATTCTGGACCAGCTGAAGACTACTAGATACTGGTTCTAGAGGCAGGCAGGCCAGAGTAAAGAACATTGCAGTAATTGAGGCGAGACGTGACGAATGCGTGAACAATGGTTTCTGCATCAGCCATACTTAGAAAGGGCCTAATTTTAGCAATGTTACGGAGGTGATAAAAGGCAGTTTTGGTTGTGTTCTTGATATGAGTGACTAGCGAGAGACTAGAGTCAAAAATCACGCCAAGGTTCTTAGCTGAAGAGTTTTGAGAGATGATGCAGTTGTCAAAATTTAGAGTTAGATCACTAAAAAGATGCTTATGCGTAGGGGGACCAATGACCAGCATTTCAGTCTTGCCTGCGTTAAGCATCAGGAAATTTGAAGACATCCAACCCTTAATAGCACAAAGACATGCCTCAAGGTTAGACAGTTCAGAGCAGTCATTATGCTGGATAGGTAAGAAAATCTGAGTATCATCAGCATAACAATGGAAGTTAATGTTGTAACTACGAATAATGTCACCCAAAGGGAGCATGTAAATAGAGAATAGAAGAGGGCCAAGGACTGATCCCTGAGGAACACCATAGTTAAGCTTATGGTATTCAGAGGTCACATTATTATAGTGGACACACTGCTTTCTCTCAGAGAGATAAGATTTAAACCAAGAGAGCACCAGGCCACGAATGCCAATTTGGTTTTCCAAGCGCTTTAACAATATAGTGTGATCGACCGTGTCAAATGCTGCACTCAGATCAAGCAGAATAAGAACAGAGGTAGCACCAGCATCCATGGCTAATAAAAGATCATTAGTTACTCTAGTAAGGGCGGTTTCAATAGAGTGAAAACACCTGAAGCCTGACTGAAATATTTCAAACAGACTGTTAGAGGACATATGGGCTATCAGCTGAGCAGCTACAATTTTTTCAAGTATTTTAGAAAGAAACGGGAGATTAGAGATCGACCTATAATTATCTAAGGCTTCAGGGTCAAGATTTGTTTTTTTAAGTAAAGGCCTGATCACAGCTGTTTTAAAAGAGGAGGGTACAATACCAGATTTAAGTGACATATTTAGAGTGTTTAGGATTGTTGGGCCAAGAATCGAGAAAAGCTCCATATAAAGTTTAGCAGGTAGGGGATCAAGGAGGCAAGAGGCTGGTGTAGCAGAGTGCACCAATTTGGACAGCGCGTCTAGAGAGATAGGGTTAAATTGAGTTAAAGGCTGCACATCCTGACTAATCTTAGGCGCAGTAACAGAGATCGTGCAGGCAGTCTGATTTGATAAATTAATTTGAATATTACGACGAATTAAGTCTATTTTTCGCGAGAAAAATTCAACAAAATCGTTTGCGGTAAAAGGGCTAGATTGAGGGGAGTGATTCTGGGTAAGTTTAGATATTGTATCAAAAAGGAACCTGGGGTTATTTTTGTTAACATTAATTATTTTTGAGTAATACGTGGATCTGGCTGCGTAGAGAGCGCGTTTATAATCTATCAGGCTGTCGTGCCATGCAAGGTGAAAAACCTCTAGTTTGGTTGCCCGCCAGTTTCGTTCCAGTTTCCTACACACCTGCTTCAGCGCGCGGGTTTCTTTATTAAACCAAGGTGTTAAGTGTTTACGTCTATTTTTTATAGTTAATGGTGCTACCATATCTTGTACATTACGAAGGGTAGAATTTATGCTGTCCGTCAAGTCGTTCAAAGATCTTTGCTGATCATTGAAAGAGTTGAGAGCAGTAGGAAGCAGATCAGCGTGCGCAGCAGTGGTGGAAGCATTAACGCGACGGCAGCTATGAACCGCGGTAGAGACAATTGGCGTCAACGGAAGAATTACTTGGAAAGTAATAAGAAAATGGTCTGAGAGGACAGCGGAGTAAGGAGAGACGACAACATGAGAGATATCTAGTCCGCGAGCTAGAATAACATCTAAAGTGTTGCCACTGAGATGGGTTGGTTCGTGGACATATTGGTTAAAGCCAAAAGTGTCTATGATAGTTGTAAAAGCTTTATTAAGTGAATCAGAATTGTTATTGATGTGAATATTAAAGTCCCCCAAGATTTTATCCACTCTAGTAAGAATAACAGAGATAAATTCAGAAAACTCATCTAGAAATTGACTATAGGGCCCCGGGGGACGATAGAGCACTGCTATGAGAAAAGTTGAGGCAGTACCATATTGCTTCACAGAGAGCAACTCAAAAGAGTCAAAATTAGGTAAACTAAGGGTGTTAGGAGTAAATTTAGTATTATAGATTAGAGCTACACCCCCACCTTTCTTTGCTGCCCTAGCAGCACAGGAAAAGGAATAGTTAGGGGGTGAAGCTTCATTTAAAGGGAGAAAAACGTCTGGCTTTAACCAAGTTTCACACAAACCCATCATGTCAAGGCTAAGATCACTGATCAGGTCACTAACAAGCAACAACATTTGAGCTCCCTAAACATCTGGCAAGTTTATTTTAGTGCAAAAATGATTCCTACATGTCTCTCTATACCTGTAATTTATAAGAGATGTGTGATCACTGACATATAGTTAAACTGTGTGCTCTCTGTAAATGTTAAGAAGTCCTCTAACTTAGGAAGAGGAATTCACCTTTACTCTCCACTTCACTGTTCCCAGCAAAGAGCTGTAGGACATAACTGCTCACCCACTAAATCACTGAGATTCTTAACAATCCGTGGACACAAATTAGCCCCGAAGACAAACAGTAAAGTTGCAAGGACAGTGCTGCATGCTTTCAAGAACAATTATAAAGGTGCAAGTGGTAAGGGGTTGAAGAATTCACTCAGGTCAGCGGGACCCTGCTTCAAGTTAAAAAACATATTACATATTACATTATATATGCATTATGTAATTACATATATGTGTGTGTGTGTGTGTGTGTGTGTGTGTGTGTGTGGTTTTCTTCAATAAATCATCTAGAGTGGTTTTCCTGTACAACCTAGTGACAAACATGATTAAAATCTCTTCAGCAATGTGACTTCCGTGTCATTCGGTTGCCCTGCTTGGTGAGTTGTAGTTCCACATTGGGCACGTTTGCCTTCTGTCATGCGCATTTGTTGAGGTAATTACTTCGGTTAACCTCCCTCTCCTGCTCCAATAATCAGGATTCATTAGCCTTATCAGTTTATTAATCCACAGGTAATTAAGCAGGCTGGAGATGCAGGTCTCTTGACACAATGCAATGTCACCTCCTCCATTCCAGTGACATTCATGGTTGAAAATACACAGAGAGACCAAATACTGGTCACATAAAAAAAAAACATCCAGCATTGCTCTACACCTGCTGAAATGCAATGGTGAAATCACTAAATGTCAAAGCGATGTATATCCCAGTCTTAAATGTAATATAACCAAGCTTTATATATATATATATATTGTTGCAGACAAACCTTCCCTTCTGAGATCAACTGAAATTTGCCCCAGTACCTAATTTGTATTAATAATTTAACTACGTAAATCAGTGTACTTAAAATGCAAAACTGAAATCTAATTCACTGCTTATATGTCCACTCAAATCCAAAATCTAGCAATTTCCATTGACTACTTTTAAATTAGACCTTTCAACTGTGGTATCACTGGTAACTCAACACTGCCATAGTGCCTTGTCCATCTGAAAAAGCATCTTAAAAGCTCATAAGTCTTTTACTGTCACCTCTCTCTTTTTTGGAATGGATACTCTTGTATTGGTCAGAAGTCATGTACAAAGAAATTCTCTGCACTAATCTTTTTCAGGCCATGCTTAGCACTGAATGACAGTCTGTCTGACGGTATCAAGGAATTCTGCCAGACTCAACCATGTGGCAATCATAGAATCACATTTTAGTCATTCAGCAAACAGAAGTGTGATAAGCCAGAGCGCAACAAGTTGGTATCAATATTTGAATAAGAAATAAGAATGAAGAATGTGGGTCCAGGGACTCTTAGGAGTTTTAAATATCTAGCCTGCATATTCCCAGTGTGCAGTAACCAGTTTTATTATTATTATTAATATTATTATTATTATTATTATTATTATTATTATTATTATTATTATTATCATTATGTTCCCTTGTGGGAGAATAAAGCATAGCACACAATTCTGAATCCCTCCAGCTAGATGCAAAGACACATTTAGATGCAATGTAAAAATTTCAGGGGTCTAAGACTGGAACCTCCAAAAGCTGCTCAAGAGGAAAACTCTTAATTTAGCCCCCTGCTAACACCACTCTCTCTCTCCTCTTCAGCCCACTATTTGTGATTCCTGCACACGCCACATTAGCCTCTTCACATTAGCTTGTAATCCAGTGAGAATAAAACACTGAGGCAAGCAGACAGAGCTAAAAGAACTAAATGTATCAAGCTCACTGAAAACCAGATCTGACCAGCTCTACATGCCAACATTACCACTACAAATGCAGCCCTTGTTTTCCTCTCAGTTTTCTGAAAGCCCTTCTACCTAAGAATCAATGGCAAAGTGACCGTTTCTTTACCACTGTTGTCCAGTAGCACTAGGATCAGGAAAGTTAAGAAGTGTTTGTTTTTCTCCTGAATAAGCTCCTGAATTCTGGAAAATGGAGCAGAACTCTTAATGTACTTAAATCTTTCCCTTAGTGACACAGAATGGGTGCTACTGTGACATAATAGAGATACAGTCATTTAAATGAAGACCATTGGATGGCATTTCGTAAGTACTTCAAGTCCAGTGGATCAAGCAGGCCCTTCTGTAAAACTATAATACATCCTACGAGCTTTGAATTGTGAAGCAGCACACTAGGGATTTAACTCCAAATCTCTGAGAGGATTTAACACCTGAGTGTAAGTAGGCACAAAAAGTTGTCAAGTTTCTAAGGAGTATCATTCCTTTAGTGGTTTACTCCACACAGCCTGGGTCACAAACAAACCATCATATATCTCTGTTTAAACAGTCCCTTGCTCTCGGATGATTTTAAACATATTTCTTCCAGCTCTCCCCCAAGAATTGGAGTAACTCTTTGTTTACATTTGTAACACCCTTTACCCCGATCTAATTTAATGCAAAGGCCTGAGTTCTTTTTAAGGGTGGATCTCTCCTAATTCTTTTGGTCAGTATGTTTAATGATTTACTAAATTAAATAAATTTCACTAAGGGTTACAGAATGTGGGTGCCCCCCACTAAACCATTACCAAAGCTTTTCTTATCTAGGTAGTTTAAAAGAAATACTTTATGAATATAACTGGTTGTTTATTGTAATTGAAATAGTAAGGAGAGTTTGATTTTGAAGTAAAACAAAGGAAATAAATAAACAAGAAAATAACAAACACAAATAGATTTTACAGGGATGATGGAAGTCAAAACTGTACACGTTGTATACTTTAAGTTTTCATTGCAACATGTAGCACGATGCTGTGTAAGTCTGACATTAAAGAAAAAGTCAAAACAAAACCATACCCATATGAATATTAAGATAGATCGATAACTCAATACCAGTTTACAACTATTTAAATAAATTCGATTAGCAATTCAGAAATATATATCAAACTTGAATCACAGAAACACAGAGACACAGGCCCACACACACACACACACTCACTCACACACACACACTCTCACACACACACTCACTCACACACACTCTCACACACACACACTCACACACACACACACACACACACACACACACACACACACACTCACACACACAGACTCACACACACACACACACACACACACACACACACACACACACACACACACACACAATACCCTGCAGATGGAGTAGTCCCCTCTATTTGTTGCAGGCCTGTGTTGTTGCTGGTGTTCCGTGAGGCCACAAACAAGCTGGTTGCTTCACTCGTTAGAGCAAAAAAAAAAACAAAACAAAAAGGTACCTCCCTTCGGGTATGATTCTCTAACCCAGTCCCAGGGCAGAAAATCAAGCGTTGGATCCTCAACTGATGATAACAAGTGCCTAATATAACGATATTAGGCACTCCCGGTGGCCTAAACCTCTATCTTGTGTTTCCTTGACCAATACAAAACTACACCTACCTCAACTGATGATACTGGGACTTCGGTTTGAAGTCCATAAAAATAAGCCATTAATTTAAACTTAAAACACTGTTCCGAATGAAATAAATAAAACTAGAAAATACACAGTTCTCGGATTGACAACTGGACAAAACAGAAAAAAAATCTCTCGTTCACCTTTGAAGAATAATTTATAACGACCAATTCACTGGAGTCTCCTCTCCTATTGTAATGTGCTGAGAACCCTTGTCTCAACTGTCTAACTGGGATTGGCTATAAATCTATAATTAATATGAGTTAATTGGCATATGCCTCGAACTTTGGGGTTTCTACAAACTATTTAACACTTTGATATAATTTTATTTATTTTTATTTATTGTATAAATTATTTATTTTCCCTCTGCGCTACACATTGATCAATATAGCAATTTTTATTCCAGTGGTATTATGTTGTATTACATAGTTGTTACACATCTATTGTACAGTAATAAACAAGGGGGCTGCTTATCACATGTCTGTTCAGTTGTAGGATGCTCCTGTGCCACTTTTGTCTTACCAAGGTTATATGTGATTTATCCCTTCGCTTCATTCAGTAATAACAAGAAAATTTTCTCATATTGTCAAATTTTCTCAGTATCTTAAAATAAACAGGAAACATTCATCATAATCTATGTGTGAGAGAGGATAGTTCTTCCTTTGTCTGCTGTTTTTTCTCAGTTTGTTCTTTCCTCTGAGAGCACTGACTTCTCTTTTAGCTGGTGTACAGAGGCTGGAACTGACAGTCTGTACTTGCTGCAGGATTTTCTCTCTTATCTCTGCAGAGCCGACCAGTGCTCCAGGCCTCGTCAGCCTCTTTGTTTCATACACATGATCTGATTATTAGCATCTGAGTCTCACTGATCTTTGGCACCCGTCTGGCCTGTGATTGAATGAGTGGGCAGATAAAGAGAAACCTCCCCATTAGCAACACATATAGTAGCTGAAGTGGAGTTCTGCTCTGGGATTCCCAGTGCTCCCTGAGTGTCAAAAGAATACCGGGAGATTTCCACAGAGAGTAAAGATGCTGAGGATGGATGAGTGCCAGTTTAGAATCAAGAGAAGAACACAGTAGAAAAAGGAATATTAATCATGTCCCTCACCCTATGCTAGAATCATGAATCGTAACCACAGAAAAAATTGTTTTTTACAAAACTGCTTCTGGAACATGTCCTTTTTATAACTGATTAAAAGTCCTGGACAATTTCTCATGCCCTTTTGTGTGTAGGGAGGCTATGGTCAGACTGCTCAATGTGTTTGATTGAGTGAATTATCTTCGATGGAGGCTTTCATTCAAGCTCAACTTTCATTCAAGCTCAGCTTTCATTCAAGCTCAACTATCTGCTCATCTGAGGATGTCAAATAGATAGGGATAAAGGTGCCTAATACCCCCCAAAATTCATCAGCGCCTGATTATCAGTCTATTGTAGAGGGATATGTGAAGCTAATGCATTTGCCCAAACAAAGTGGTTTCTCCACATGAAAGAGTGTTTCACAATCACAGACTGTCACATTGTCGGTATTGAGCCTGTCCTTTTCTTGAGGGGTTGAGCCACACTATCATAAAGCACCTGAGATATGTTAGCCCACCTATCTTAGTGTAAAAGGCATGAGGGCTGTCAGAGTAGGAGGTGAGGAGCAAGGAGAGCTGGAAAAATGGTTCAGCAGCAGCTGCTGAGCTGCTGCTTCTCCAGACTGCAAAGATGTGCTCATCCTTTCCAGCAGAATTCTCAAGCAGACGTGTGTGAGGTATTTACACAGGCCTAGCAGCCCAGTACATCCGTCATACTGACAGTAGGGATAAACACACACTCAGAATGCACACTGGAGAGAGAGAGAGAGTTCACTACACACACTCTCTTCCCTCTCACCTGCTGCCACACATACTCACTTTAGTTGAATGTGAAAACAGACAAGGAAAGCAGCTCTACACTTTCATAGGCTCTGCACAATAAACTTAGTGCCTTGACCCTGTTTGTGAAAGAGAAACTGAACCAGTGGGCACACTGATGTCTTTTCATTGTGGGCTTACCTAAGCAGGGCTTATCTAAGTAGGAACACTGAAATCTACTCACTGAAACCTACTCAGATTTTAGCTGTTGTATGGAGATTCATAGAATATCTCCCTATTCAGTTACTGTTCAAAGACAGAAACTGATTTCATTAAATACGAAATTTCAAAGACATATCACATTATTATCATTTTTATACAAACAACAAAAATGATATTTTAATATACTTCAAATAACATTTGCAAGTGTGTGTGTGTGTGTGTGTGTGTGTGTGTGTGTGTTTATTTTGAATATTTCACCCAATGTCAAAGGGCTTGCACAAGAGTTCTATCAAGTAATGACAGATGTCAAAGCATTGCATTTCTCTCACTTAAAGTGACCTTTTAATCCTGACAATAAGTGTATCTTTTAATGATTTGCAGTCATCAGAATCTCTTTGAGTGCTCTAACTGCACTTCAGCTGCAACAGTTTGACAGAAGCTGCTCCCAGACCTTTGGATCTTCCATGTAATGATTTTTACAGTGTTATGCAGTGCAATCTTGTATTGACAAAATGGGCTCCTATAAACAAACCCACCATCAGCAGATGGTCGGTTTGTTGGTTTCTCCCTCTCGCTTGCTTTCTCTCTGTTCCCTCTCTCCACATGCTGACAAGAATGGTTACCCAATCAGTCTGCCAGTCTCTAATGTACTCTTGGCTACACAAAGCTATTGGCTTACTGTCACCCACAAAATTTGGATGGACCAACATGACTGTTCACTACAGTAGTTTGTAGTTTTCTGGAAAGTCTTCTGCTGAAGGTTGTTTTAATGCATTAGCTGTATTTAGTCACGCCCAAGCAAACTTGTTTATCTGAAAGCCAAATTTAGATTGATGAACAGATCCGATGTTAAAAATGTGAGGCTGCTTCCAGAGAAAGTTACAGGAGGAATACTGGTAGTATTGTTGATATGTTCTGGTAGATGGATCAGATATGTTGGAAAAAATGTGTCTATGAGCTTTGATGGTTTTTGAAGGAACAACGGCACAGAACAGAGGCTGATCTTTTGGGTTGGGTCCAGGGTTGTCATAGTAGTAGTATTATCATTTTGGCTCTATGAATAATGCAGAAAATGATGAGGAGAGTGGGCAGCCTTGCCTGATTCCCCATTGAAATGTGAAGCTTTGTAAAGTTAATTCATTTATTCTTACTGCAACCATATGTTAATTATGTGTTTTTGATTGTGAATGAACAGATTTCCAAAACCAAATTTTGGTAATGCCACAAAAAGAAATACCAAGGACAGAACGCTCTGCATCCAGTGATGCAAATGCAATATTTGAATGGTTTTGTTTTGATAAATTCATCAGACTGAACAAGCAACACATGTTACTCAACTGATTTTACACTTTCATTAAATATGTTGATTTTAGAAATGGAGTGATTGTTTAAATTCACATTGCTAGTGCCTTGCTAGTAATTTTAGGTCAGTATTGCTTAGGGATAGAAGACTGATACAAATAAACTCAAATGTAATAAAGACACATCAGTTGTAACAGCAATAGCAGGTTCACAGGGGGGGTAGGACGCAAGATGATTCATGAGCCATGTAGATGTCATTTCTGGGGAATTGTGCTTTACATTACAAATGTCCTCATCCTCCTCTAGTATGTATTTAAGTCATTGTGATTAACACAAAAATCAACCACAAAATGTTCATAGGACCCATTCATGACTGCTGACATGACTTTTCCTTTTAATTGACACTATAAATGACATCTCTGTTTCCTGAGGCTTGAGGTTATGGTTTTCCTGTGCTTATGAATATGGCAATGATTCAGCAGTTGAGAGCAGCATTAACACAAACATCTAGATTAAGCTTGTAAATTTTCAGTGTGGGGGAGTGGTGTTGTGGTGGTCTGAGCACTACAATATCAACTTTTTTTTTCTGTAGAATTGTTGTGTATTTTTGGTTGAAATATTGCTTTCTTAGTTTGTTTTGTGTTTCTTGACAAGGCACATTTTAATTTTCCATCTATTGAAATGATTTAGAATTCTGGTTCTTCTTGCCAGTGAGCTAATTCCTGTAAACCATAGATATATATGGATTTCCTAATCCCATTAGGTTTGCTCTCCAATACTTCCACCTTGACATTTTGTTTGGAAAGTTAATTAGGGAGTAAGTGAGTAATAACACACAGAGGCCCCTTTCAGACATGCACTGCAAACCTAAATTTATCTAGACTCTACCTGGAGGAGCTGTATGTGAGAACGCAAATGTCCGAATCAGTCGGATCGGACATTAAATGGATTTTACTCTACCAGCTCCCTAGCACAAAGTCTGTTGTATGTTTGACTGAGTGCATGTGCAAATCAGGCCCGACGACACAGGAGGGTGTAAGGGGGCATTGCCCCCTCAGATGGACTGCCCCACCTGTTCAGTGAAGACTACAGCCTAATTACTAATACTTAATTAAGCCCAGCATAATTCGCTAAAGTCATGTTCTACCATGCATTGTAAAATCCATGCAAATCCACTTGATTGGTTGTCTGGGTGAGTGCGAGCTAACTAACATAGCGTAAGCTTGTTATGGTGCGTTGTACTGTATGTGGACTCAGAGTTAGCAACTTTCCCATGGTATTTCAACAAGAAAGTTAGCTTAGTTTGTTACCTAGCTTTTAACAAACAAAATGGACTTCTGAAAATGGATTTTTAAAATAAACACGATATAGCACCCTGGGACTAGCGTATCAACCAGCACTGACCAACCAACCGCTCAGGACAACACAGGCAAGCCAGAAAAAACGACTTTGGGAGAGCAGTCGTTCACTGACGTTCCAGCTCAGCCTACAGCTGGTGAGCATTAAGCCAGGGGACCTAGGCTACGAGAAGCCTATTGTTCATGTAACTAATAGTTTTGTTAGTTTTATAATAGGCAGTCTACACGACAATATGTACTTACTATGTTGCACTGCATGTGTTAGATTCTGTTCTTCAGTAGGGACTGATTCTCAGTTTCCAGCTGCATGTGTTTATTAGCAGAGGCTTCTCCAGAGCGTTGTATGGGTGACTTGACCTGGCGGTTGTTGCTTTAAGTGCTCACTTGCGTTATGTCAGTAAACTTTGTCGGCTCTGTTGAAATCAAGCTCAGGTGTGGGGATGGTACGTGTTCCTGGGGTTTGTTAATCTGTTAGTGTGTGTGTGTGGTTTAATGATGCACTTGTTAAACAGTCGTATGGTTGTACACAGCACGCATAGTTTTTTGGGTTAAGTCACCGCCCCCTCTCTGCATTTTTATTGCCCACCCATTTGTTTTCCACTGGCCCCGGCTCTGGTGCGAGTGGGTCACTGTCCGGAGAGTGCACAGCGAGCAAGTGGGCGTGTTGATGCCGTTTTTATCATGCAACTGGCGCAAAACCAGAAGAACACAAACATCCGAGGGTGAGAAAGAAGGGTCATTTACACAAAGACACCAACGAAAATGTTTAACTGGAGAGACGACGAGATTTGGGAACTTCTGTCAGTAATGGTCGACGCCAAAATCTGTGGAAACCAAAATGCAAACCATTACCATATTTTCTGGGACTGCCCCGTTATCAAAGATTTTTGGAGAAGGATACACAGTGCCATACCAGACATTTTTAAATGTGAAATACCCCTGGAATGTAAGATCATATATTTTGGACTTATACCTCAAGAATGGGTGAAAAGAGATAAATATCTATTGAATATATTGCTGGCGGCTGGTAAAAACACTCTTACTAGGAAATGGTTATCACAGGAGAGCCCAACTTTAGAGACATGGATGGAAATCACAATAGACATTTACAAAATGGAGAAGATAACAGCATCTGTCAATCACAAATTGGAACAATTTGCTTCTTACTGGGAAAAATTGTGTATCTACATAACGCCTCATAGGCCTGCTTTTATTTTCACAAATCAATGATTATGTTGTTGATGAAAGATCACTCCCTACATATTTTTTTTCATTTGGTTGTGTTTTTCCTTCCTATAGGTATATATTTTTAATGTATACTGTGTGGGGGTTTGTGGCAAACATGAATATGCCATATATATATATATATATATATATATATATATATATATATATATACACACACAATGTCTCAAATACATCTTGTGGAAATGCGTGTTTTGATACTAAATGTCAACAAAAGAAGAAAATTTAAAAAAAGGAAAGGGCAGCTTCGGACAAAGTCCGAACCTGACTCTGCAGATATAGTCCATAGTTCATATGTGCAAACACACAGAAACATGAAAATACATGTCTCCATACAAAGGACACAGTTGAGAGGATTGGCCAATGACCAGTGAGTAAAATTCTTCTCGTGACAACTGCTGATTTACAGTTTACCTATTAGCAGTGCAACCCAGCTCCCCAAAAACAATTCCAAATCCTCCCAAATTCTTTTGGAGTAGTATTTTTCTCCTTTCCCATATTGTATTTGGGAATTGGTCCTTGATGTCACAGCATTGTATAAAATGTTAGCATGGTCCTGCTACTGATGTATAAATATGTTCAGAACTGTTAAAGCTAAGTCCTGCTTTGAAGTTCTGAAAAACTGAAAAATTTTCAGTTTTACCTCTGACTCACATAATGAGATGAATTAATACATTATTATAATATTGCTGAGCCATGAGAACCACATTTTCTTCCATGCAGACATTTGTTCTGGTCTTCACAAAACCCACAGTGTGGTCCTGGTGGGGGCAATCCCCACTGAGATTGTGGCCCTACAGTCCCTCATTGGTACAACTGCCATCCTAATGGGGCTGCATTACCAGGGACAGCCATATGGAGAGGCCATGCCTGAGGAAGGAGCCATCTGCCGGAGCATGTGCTGGCATGCCTCATCATTTACACTGTTTAACATGTTCTTTTTATAGAGGGAGACTCATGTGCAACACTCCTGTCATTCTTCTGTGACAGCCAGGTAGCCTTCAAGATTAGCAGATACATATCTCAATATGGCAGTGGGGAACACTCTATTTTAGTACCATTTGTCTTCATGATTTTATTAGTGGGGTTTCTTACCTCATAAAATCAGTTATACAGTTGTAGAGAATCTGTTTTTTAAGGAGATGGGGAAAGTCACATCAGTAAAACATAAATATTTGTTTTAATTTAAACCTTAAGTTTTACTGTCATTTTTAGACCCTTTAACTTTCATCCAGAACCACTAGAGATGATCTTTCCTCATCCTGAGCTTAGCATTCTGGCTGACAGGAGAACGTCTGGGGAACATCAGGGCAATGTTTGGGGAGAGTAGGGTGAATGCAGGGGAAACCTGTCCCTGTGGCAGGTGTGTGAAGTGGAGCGGCACAGGGGAGCGGAGAGTGTCAGAGCACATTAGGGTGAAGGGGATCCCCCCAGCAGCCTGGATGCAGGAGTGAGCTGCCCAGTGGGGCTCTAGATCACCATGCCAACAGAAGTCCCCAGCCCTGCATTTCATTCTGAGCCAAAGGTGGAGAATGAGGGGAAAGCTGTCAGAATCAATGAAGGTCAGTACCCACCTCTTCTCACCAGCTATAGCATTAGTGTGTGTGTGTATGTGTGTCTGTCTGTTTGGTGACTGACAGTTCTATTTATGTTTATTGCTTTTATGTGTAATTTGTGTTTGTGTGTATGTATACATGCTTTTGTGGTTCGCTTCAGGGTGCGCAATTTTAATGAATCTCCCTTAGGTGTTTTAGATAAGCCTAGACACTATAGATCATGGTGCAGATGCATTAAGCATGCTCATATAAACACACTATCTCAACAGCCCAGGCACATCCACTACAGAATCAAGATTGATTACCACGTGTGACTCACAACTGTATGCATGAGAGAATTAAACCAACACTTTTCTTCCAATACACAGAACATGTTATTGGTAAATTAGGTAAATCTCTAATAGAATTACTCTGAGACATGTTCACTGAAGCATAAGAACATTTCTTTTTGAAGACTGATTTAGCCTTAAG
This sequence comes from Chanos chanos, assembly GCF_902362185.1. Classification (NCBI taxonomy): domain Eukaryota; kingdom Metazoa; phylum Chordata; class Actinopteri; order Gonorynchiformes; family Chanidae; genus Chanos; species Chanos chanos. Next base: position 27,277,873 of record NC_044495.1, read on the forward strand.
CAGTAAAAGAACCAGCCACACAGTCACTGCACATTTTATTACACTAAGTGCTGTTCTTATTGTATTGATTCTGTGTTTCATAGTTCATTACCCAGTCATGAGGATTGTATGTGTGTGTTCTTACATGAAATGTTTTCTGATTAATAATTAATGTCAAACAAGAAAAGAGGCAGATATAGCTGCATTGAATTGAAACATCTTTTCAGTGAAGCAAGGGTAAAAGCCATATGTCTAGTGCTACAGTGAGATCTGTTCCTGTTCACAAGAAATATGGAAATCTACCAGCCCACGTGGCACAGACTTAAATAAACACATTATTCGTGCCATCTTATGCCTACACCTGCCTGGCATGCTGCCTCTAACTCTAACATACACACACATTCCCATGGCTGTAGCAAACCAGGCAGATGGTCTCACTTGATTTTGTATCACACGTGCCTTAAAGTTTATGTCTATAGTTCCTCCCAAAGAACAAAAGGATTCTGAAACTTTCTTTCTGTTTCACAGCTCTGTGTTATGGAATGCTCAGTGGTGTGTAGCGGTGGTGTGATTGGAGGGTGAGGTGACTCCCATGTCTCAGGCTGCACCAGGATGGTCACGCTGTACCAGGGTGGCCTCTTTTTCTCCAAGATGTCCTAAAGCACTGCCCAGCAAGACGTACTAGGGCATCAGTCTTCCCCAAGAGACTTCACTGACTGTTTATTTTGGTCTGATAAACACACCCTTTTTATATCAACAAAAGGCAATTTTACATTCAGTCTCCAAAGGCAGCCTAAAGGTGACTTTGAGAGGGAGAAGGAGGGAGTGAGAGAGAGAGAGAGAGAGAGAGAGCGAGAGAAAGAGAATGTGAGTGTGTGTCGACCTGTAAGAGACAGAGAGTGTATGTGTGTAAACAGAATTGAGAATGAGAAAGAAAACAGGAGAGAATTTGGTAGCACTTTACAGATCGGTAATTATAGGGTAATGATATGGTAATACTATGGTAATAAGTTGTACTTATCCATAAATTAAATGGTAATTTCCTAGTTGTTACTAAATAATAAGTCAGTAATTTTAGGGTAACAAGTTAGTAATAAAATGTAAAGTAATGGTAACAAGTTGTAATTATCCATACATTCCTAGTTGTTGCTGAATACATCAATAATTATCAGAGTAAAAAGTCAGTAATAAAATAGTAAAATAATGGTAGCAAGTTGTAATTATTTGTGAATAAAATATTAATTTTCCAGCTGATACTAAATAATTAGTAACTGTTGGAGTAATAACTGAGAATTACTAAACAATTCATCAGTAATTGTTGTGTCATTTTTACATTTTTAGTGATGACTTGTTCTTACAGCATAATATCTGACTAACTAACATATCACACTAATTCTTTGAAATGCCCATAGGGTTTCATGATATGAGGGCTATTTCCCCAAAATAAATGAGGTACTTCTACTGAAATCATGTGGTATTGGGGCTTTAAAATACTAATTTACCTGTTTCCATTTTGTTTCTCACCTGTTATGTCTTTAAATGGTCAGGTGAAGCATGACATACAAACACAGTAATGGACTGTAATTACAGTGAAATTAAATGGTATTGGAGCTGTAAAATGCAAATTTACTTCTTTCCATCTTGTTTCTCTGTTATTGCATCTCACATCGGGTGATGGCATCAGAGTTCTCCAAAATGGTGTGGGAGGTTGCATTGAAAATATAATTAATTTGTGCATTATAATCATCCAATGTTATTATGTTATGTTTACATGTAGTCTTACCTGCACTAATTAGTGCATTATGTAGTCCTACCTGGACTAATTAGTCATATTTTATATGTAACTACCCACACCATTTTGGAGAACTGATGTGAAGCATCTGAGGGAAGTCATGAGAGGTGAACATTATTAAACAGAGAAAAAATGTATCAGTACACTCTGAAGGTAATGCAGTGTGTGGTGGCACCGCTTAATGTGGTTCTCCAAATCTGTCCTTAGGTAAACAACACAGTATATGATTTTGACTTTTCTGAAATTGCTTTGGTGCAGTTGTCTCTAATGACATGTGATGGCTTTGGTATTCCCTCCTTAAAGATCCTTAATAATTTAACTGTGGATAATCCCTGCAGAAATTAATGGAGACATTTAGAAACACAAAGTCTTTCTGTAACATATAATACATTTGTGACAACTAATGAGGCAATAACATCTTTATCTTTTAATCGGAGAGTTGGAGTTCGTCATATTGTTGAGAGGCAATCCATTCATTTATAATGCACTTCAATCAAATTCAGTGGTGCCCTTCAAACCCTCTTTTTTCTTTCCTAACGATATCTCTATAGCAACCAGGGCCAACATATGAATGTTTTACAGCCTTCACGCTCCAAAGAGCAGTTGGTTTAGCATACACATGAGGATACAGCCTGTTCCATTCAAATAAAAAGAAAATCTCAAGGTTTAGTGATTTCAGAGTGCTATTCAAGGTTATACTGTAGGTTTCCCTGGTTACTATTAACACCTATGGATATAAGATCAGAAGAGGTGATGCTTAAGGAGATTTTTTTACTATTATTATTAACAGTCACTGTAATCATGCTTTCAAAAATTACAAGTTTAAAATCATTACAAGGCTTAAAGTCAAGATAGCTTTGGACAACATTGAATATCAGATGTTACCCTTTTTATAACTAATAAACGAATAGTATTATATTTGCACAGTAATTGTGTTATTGTTGCTTCTGTTATTATATTAAATCTACAACAGCAACAACAACAACAATAATACATCTATATTAATCTGTATATATAGTCTAAAATAATTTTAGAGAATATAATTAGAGTATTAATGATATCATATTGTACGCTTTATGTTCTCAATATTCAACTGCGACCATAGTAACATCCCTCTTTAATGAGCAAAAGTCACTCTGCTGTGAAACAATCGGATTATCAGCTTTGTTCAAGAGGGTGAGCAGCCTTCTCTCTCGGAGTTAGAGTGCTTGTGTGATAAGAGCCTTACAACAGAGAAAACAACCAATAATCCCAGAAAGACTACAAATAAACATAGGTGCTACACTACTTACGTTCACTTACAAGCTATCAGGACAACTTGACTGACCAAAACACCTGAGGATTTCAAGTGAACCATTAGTCTGGGAGCTAGATTGAATAGTGACTAAAGATGAGATAAAGTCAGTATTATTTTATAATATTACTGTTCTCTTTTTTCCTCCTCCATCCCTTTTTTCATGTAGCTGTCAGGTCAGTGTGTCTCTGTGTGCACTGAGCAGGGAAGAGCATGAGGAGGGGGCTCAAATGTGCCAAAAGCGCCTGTCATCAGTACTCCACCACTCAGCAATCAGCCTGCAGATACAGCCTCACAGGGTCTGGTTGGGATGGAAGTAGGACGCAGGTGACAACCTAGATATTCATCCGTGCTGCCTACCTGCTGCTCCCTGCACTCGGGAACTGCGACCATTCAACTGGCCATATCCCAAGTTTGACTCTCTCTCCCTCTCTTGACATCTTTAAACATCTGTAAGAACATACGCACATGTCCTCTGAGGGAAAGATCAGTTATCATGTGCTGCTGACTGTTTAGAAAGGTCTGGTATCAATGGCATTGTGAAGATTCATTGATACTTTTTGGTTCAGTAATTGCAGGTCACATTGGCTGAGTTACACATGTACTAGTGAGGACAAAGACACATAATGCTTAAAACAAACAGCTTTGTTCCCCAATCAATGGTTAAAACGCTATAAGATATTCTCAGTACACCTGTGAGAGGTCCATTTACCATGGAGCATGTTCATAGATCATCCATTAAGCAACCATATCAGTCATGTCATTGTTACCACTGCTGAAGCCCAGGACACATCCAATTAAGGGTCAGAACAATGGCTGAAAGCAGGACGTTAGGATTAGAAGGCAAGGACAGATAGTGACTGTACAACCATTCAGGTCTCCTTTCAGCTAAATGTGAGAGATCTTATGTCAGGGTTCCTGCGTGACCTGCTCTCTATTGTGCCCCTGCTGGTCAGGTCTGGTGACAGCTGTCATTTGTTTTTGGTTTTGTCATGTGCTTTTGTTTATTTTGGTCTTCCATGTGCCCTGGCCCCGCCCCTCACTTATTGTGCTCACCTGTGTCTCGTTGAAGTAGTATTAGTCTGTCTATTTAAACCCTGCCTGTTCTACCCTTTGTTTGTCAGTTCGTACCGCCTTCCACAGTGTGTCGTCCTAGCCTTTTGTTATCCTGATTGTCTTCTGTTCTTGACCTCTGCCTGTTTTTTGACTTTTTGCCTGTTGGATTTTGCCTCTTCTGCCTGCCTGCCTGCCTTGCCCTGTACCTGCTTTTGAACATTTGCCTGTCTCTGGATTTTGCCTTTGCCTGCCGTTTTGGATCGTTTGCCTCCCTCTGACTGCTCTGTGGTACGACCTCTGCTTGTTTTTTGGATTCCGCTTTCTGCCTAGTGTATTGAAAGACTTCTGCCTGGCACAATAAACATTTTATTTATTCATCAGTGAGTCTGCAACTGAGTCCCCTGTTTTCCCTGACAACACGAACTGACCATAATGGACTCAGCAGACTCCAGCCAGCTTCGAGAGGCTCTCTCTCGACAGGGTGCAATGTTGGGAAGACATGAGGGCCATTTTGCCAACGTTAACCAGACAATGGAGGCCTTCTCTGCCACCCTGACCAGTATCACTTCCCAGTTACAACAGATCCAGCTGGCACTGAAACCTAGCCATTCACCACCAGTAACGTCATCCGCCCCCCAGCAAACCCCTCCAGCTCAGCTGGCCCGAGAGCCCCGTCTGCCACCACCTGAGTCATACAACGGCGAACCAGGAACCTGCAGGTCCTTCCTCTCTCAGTGCTCTCTGGTTTTCGAGCTCCAGCCCACCACCTTCCCCACTGATCGAGCCCGTATTGCATATGTCATCACTTTGCTGTCTGGTCGAGCAAGAGAGTGGGGAACGGCAGTGTGGGAGACTCGGGCTCCATTCTGTGACAGCTACCAGGCATTTTGTGATGAGATGAGGAGGGTCTTTGATCGTTCCCAGCATGGGAGAGAGGCCGCCAGAGAATTGCTGAGAATCCGGCAGGGAGTCCGCTCAGTTTCAGATTATGCTATCCAGTTCCGCACTCTTGCCACCACGACCGACTGGAATACAGAGGCCCAATATGATGCCTTTCTGAACGGTTTGTCCGAGGCCATTAAGGACGAGCTAGCCACCTGTGAGCTACCAACTGGCTTTCAGCATCTGATAGATTTGGCCATACGAATCGACAACCGCATGAAGCAACGTCGTCAGGAGTGGATTACTGAAGGAGCACGGGGTCCCTCCAGGTTTCATATGTTCACTCGCCAGCCTGAATCAGGGTCGTCTGCGCCAAGTCATCCGTCACCATCGACTGTCACCCCAGAACCCATGCAGGTCGACCATGCCCGTCTGTCCGTCTCAGAGAGACAAAGGAGGATCAGCACCAATTCCTGCTTGTACTGTGGCCGGCCCGGCCACTTTGTGTCCACCTGTCCAGTAAAAGCTAAACGCTCACCTTTGAACACAGGACTACAGGTGAGCAATACTCCGCTTTCCCGGCCCTCTACCACACGTACTCTTTTACCAGCTTACCTTGTCACTGACGGCCATAGACACATTATTTCAGTACTCATCGACTCTGGGGCAGAGGGGAACTTTATGAATGCAGGTCTGGCCGCCCAACTTGGCATCCCTTCCACTCCGCTGCAGTTCCCTGTGGAGGCCAACGCACTAACGGGAGTAAGGCTTGCTCGGATCACTCACACAACAGCTCCGGTGAGGCTTCTCATCTCTGGCAATCACTGGGAGAACATTGTTTTTCATTTGATTGATTCACCCCAGGCATCTGTTGTTTTAGGCCATCCCTGGCTAGCTCAGCACAATCCCCACATTGACTGGTCCCACAATAAGGTTTTAGAATGGAGCTCCTTCTGTTCGAATCACTGCCTCCGTGCTGCTCAGGCTCCTTCAACCCCGGTTCCCTCGTCTCCAGAGGAGCACCCTGACCTGTCCTCAGTTCCCCCTGAATATCGGGATCTCAGCATGGTATTTAGCAAAGCACGAGCCACTTCTCTGCCGCCTCACCGTCCATATGATTGCGTCATAGAGCTCCTTCCAGGGACTTCACCACCCAGAGGCCGCTTGTACTCCCTGTCGCCACCAGAGACGGAAGCCATGAACAGGTACATACAGGACTCCCTAGCAGCTGGCATAATTCGCCCTTCTTCTTCCCCAGCTGGGGCGGGGTTCTTCTTTGTCGGCAAGAAGGATGGGTCTCTCCGTCCCTGCATTGATTACAGAGGCCTCAATGATATCACTGTGAAGAACCGCTACCCGCTACCCCTGATGTCATCCGCTCTTGAGCTGCTGCAAGGTGCCACAGTCTTCTCCAAGCTTGATCTCCGTAACGCCTACCATTTAGTCCGCATAAGGGAGGGAGATGAGTGGAAGACTGCCTTCAATACACCATCAGGCCACTATGAGTATTTGGTTATGCCATTTGGTCTCACTAATGCCCCTGCCGTCTTCCAATCCTTTGTTAATGACATCCTTAGAGATATGCTAAATCTGTTTGTCTTTGTCTACCTGGATGACATCTTAATATTTTCCAGATCACTCCCTGAACACATCCAACATGTCCGACGGGTGCTCCAGCGTCTCTTGGAGAATCAGTTATTTGTGAAGGCGGAGAAGTGCGAATTCCACAAGAGCACCATCTCGTTCCTGGGCTATGTGATCACGGCAGGAGGGATTCAAATGGATCAGCAAAAGATAAAGGCGGTAGAGAATTGGCCCCAGCCCACTTCCCGTCGCGACTTGCAACGGTTCCTAGGGTTTGCCAATTTTTATCGCCGCTTCATTCGCAATTTCAGTACCCTGGCAGCCCCCCTCACCTCCCTGACTTCATCCAAACTGAGATTTTGTTGGAGCCCAACTGCCGAGAGGGCATTCTCTGAGTTGAAGAGGCGGTTCACCTCGGCTCCCATCCTCATCCAGCCTGATCCTGCCCGCCAATTTATTGTTGAGACTGACGCATCTGACGTGGGAGTGGGTGCCGTTTTGTCTCAGTTTTCTGCTGTGGATGGTAAGCTACACCCCTGTGCCTTCTACTCCCACAGATTAACCCCCACGGAAAGTAATTATGACATCGGAGACCGGGAGTTACTGGCTGTCAAACTTGCTCTGGAGGAATGGAGGCACTGGCTCGAGGGGGCAAGTTCTCCTTTCTTGGTTTGGACTGATCATAAGAACCTTGAATATATCAGGTCTGCAAGACGTCTCAATTCCCATCAGGCTCGCTGGTCTCTCTTTTTTGCTCGGTTTAACTTTACCCTGTCTTATCGCCCTGGTTCCAAGAACAGCAAACCAGATGCCCTCTCTCGTCAGTTTCAGGCATCTGAGGACACCCCGGAGGTCACTACAATTCTCCCCAAGCGATGTCTGGTCGCAGCTGCTCGATGGGATATCGAGTCGGTGGTCCGATCTGCACAGCAGGGTGAGTCTGGACCCAGCTCTTGTCCTCCTAACCTTTCGTATGTTCCTCAATCTGTCCGCTCCCAGGTTCTCCAGTGGGGACACTCATCAAGACTTTCCTGTCATCCTGGGATCCGACGTACGGCTGCCTTCATCAGTCGGATGTTCTGGTGGCCTTCCATGAGGGACGATGTTCATAGCTTTGTCTCAGCCTGCCCAGTCTGCGCCCAAAACAAGTCCTCCAACCGACCCCCTTCAGGCCTACTACAGCCTCTGACAGTTCCCAAGAGACCCTGGTCCCACATAGCACTGGACTTTGTGACTGGATTGCCTCAATCTAATGGTAACACCACCATATTAACTATCGTGGACCGTTTTTCTAAATCTGTGCATCTGGTCCCTCTTCCCAAGCTACCCTCTGCTAAGGAGACTGCCCTCCTCCTCATTCATCATGTTTTCAGGCTTCATGGTTTACCCACGGAAGTAGTGTCGGACAGAGGACCACAGTTCACCTCTCACTTCTGGAAGGCTTTTTGTAAGTTGCTTGGAGCTAAGGTCCATCTCTCCTCTGGTTTTCACCCACAGACTAATGGCCAGACTGAACGGGCCAACCAACAACTGGAAGTGATGCTCCGCTGCCTGTCCTCCCAAGAACCCTCTTCCTGGAGCCAACAACTTCCCTGGGTTGAATATGCTATTAACTCCCTACCCTCTTCCTCCTCTGGTCTGTCCCCTTTTCAGTGTTGCCTGGGCTATCAGCCCCCTCTGTTCCCTGCCCAGGAGGAGGAGGTCGGAGTCCCTTCAGCACAAGCATTCATCCGGAGATGTCTACGGACCTGGAGGCGCGCTCGGAGGGCCCTGCTTCGTTCCACAGCCAGGATAAAACTACATGCTGATCGTCATCGCAGCACGGCTCCACGCTATCGGCAAGGTCAGCGCGTGTGGCTTTCCGCCCGCGACATTCCCCTGAGGGTGGATTCCCGCAAGTTGGCCCCTCGTTTCATTGGTCCCTTCCCCATCGCCAAGGTGATCAGTCCTGTCGCTGTGAGGCTGAGACTGCCCTCCACTCTCCGTCGTATCCACCCCACATTTCATGTCTCACAAGTTAAGCCCTTCATCCGCAGCCCCCTCTGCCCTGTCCCCAAGCCCCCTCCTCCCCCCCGCCTCATTGATGGCTCAGAGGCCTTCACGGTGCACCGTTTATTGGATGTGCGGCGCCGGGGTCGCGGACTTCAATACCTCGTGGACTGGGAGGGCTATGGTCCCGAAGAGAGGTGTTGGGTCCCAGCTCGGGACATCCTTGACCCCACACTCAAGGAGTTCCACCGTCTCCATCCCACACCACCAGTTGGGACGCCAGGAGGCGCCCGTAGGAGGGGGGGTACTGTCAGGGTTCCTGCGTGACCTGCTCTCTATTGTGCCCCTGCTGGTCAGGTCTGGTGACAGCTGTCATTTGTTTTTGGTTTTGTCATGTGCTTTTGTTTATTTTGGTCTTCCATGTGCCCTGGCCCCGCCCCTCACTTATTGTGCTCACCTGTGTCTCGTTGAAGTAGTATTAGTCTGTCTATTTAAACCCTGCCTGTTCTACCCTTTGTTTGTCAGTTCGTACCGCCTTCCACAGTGTGTCGTCCTAGCCTTTTGTTATCCTGATTGTCTTCTGTTCTTGACCTCTGCCTGTTTTTTGACTTTTTGCCTGTTGGATTTTGCCTCTTCTGCCTGCCTGCCTGCCTTGCCCTGTACCTGCTTTTGAACATTTGCCTGTCTCTGGATTTTGCCTTTGCCTGCCGTTTTGGATCGTTTGCCTCCCTCTGACTGCTCTGTGGTACGACCTCTGCTTGTTTTTTGGATTCCGCTTTCTGCCTAGTGTATTGAAAGACTTCTGCCTGGCACAATAAACATTTTATTTATTCATCAGTGAGTCTGCAACTGAGTCCCCTGTTTTCCCTGACATCTTATCAGCATGGAAGGGGAGAGAGAGTATGACCTGCAGAATGTGTGTGTGTGTGTGTGTGTGTGTTTCTCATAGAGAGAAAGAGAAAGAGAGAGAACAAGGGAGAGAGAGAGAGAGAGACAGCGAGAGAGAGAGGTATGAGAGCAACTGTGCTCCCAGGATAACAGTACAAGTCAAGGCATTAGTTGGTAAGATGTCTGCACAGGGCTAATGTGAAGCTGCAGCTTGAGAAATGGGTGCCATTTGCACATAATCAGTGTAGTAATTTTGGAATTGCTTTCCCAAATAATTGAAGTCATCTTTTGTCACCAAGTGTATTTTCGTATCATATTATCCTTTCTGTTGGCCTATTCTCTTTGGGAGTTTAGGTAAATAAAACAAAGAAGCAGATTGTGATGTCATTGAGGACGCTTTATTGTTAAAGATTTATATTTCACTATTACATTTCTGTGAAATAAGCAATAGTCATCATTTACACTATGATGATTATTGTATTTAGAATTTTAGAATATTCCTCTTCTTCAGGTAATATGCTAACACCACCACTGCCACCAGAATAAGGAGGGAAAGCAACATACTCTCTTCCACACAATATAGTAAACCCTACACAGTTAAACTGCTATGGAAATCTTTCCACCACTGAAGCTCTTTAAGGACTGTGAGTTTGATGGATGTGTCCAGTCCTCTTTCACCTCTCCGTTTTCTTGGTGTCTCAGCCCGGGCTCTGCCTCTGACCTTGAGCGTTATCACTGGTCGTCTCAAGTTGAGAGCCATCAAAATGCAAATGACAGCGATGGAGACGCTGAGCCGTCTCTGTGCACTCGAGCCCTGCCAACAAATGAGTCGCACCCCAGCCGGAACAAATGGATATCTTCACCGAAAACCCGAAGAAATGCAACTCAAGACTCAAACTACCCTTTAGCAGTTCATCTGGAAGAAGCGCATTTTAGCTTAATTTCAGTGCTGACATTTTGGAGATGAAGAAACATGCATGAAAAAGCAGAAATAAGTAGATGCAACTCCTCACAGATCTTGGCCACTTCTCTGTTCTATCAGATCAGTCATTTCTCCTTCATAGCACAACATTGGGGTAGAGTATTAAGAGATGTGGTTCTGGGGATTAAAATAAAAGATGGAGAGCAAAACTCCATTGTGATGAGATCCCCCATTGTCCCTTCACTCATTTGTCTCTTCAATCTCACGTTCATACTAGTTCCTTTACAAGTCACCTGTCTTAGCTTCGATTAACTGAAAGACCCAGATCCTATTAAGGAGAAGTGGCTCCACTGAATAAGGAATTGATCCATTTCTCTTCTTTAAGAGCCCACTGGTTCTGGTTAAAATATAAAGGGAGAGAGCCATTCCATTCAGTATTTGACAAGTGGCTCTAAACATTACAAAGAGTTTGATCTGTGCTCCTCTACTTAAAACCTGAGAGGGGCTAGGAACTTTTCTGACCACTCTACACATCTGTCTCAAACTGCCATCAGCACAAATGCCGTCAGGAAATCATCTTTCACAGTTTCACCTCTATTGTTCAAGAAGCATGTGGCTGACTGTGTCTCAGTTGTGTCCATGTTGCACTCTCCATTTTATTACACAATCTAGTTTCATTAATGTATGTCTTCTAGCACAGAAAGTCATCTGAAGGTCTTTTTAAATCTCAGTGCTTCACTGCCTCAGACCTTTGGGACAGGTTATAAGCTCATAGATCATTATTATGCCTAATAGCGTACTGCACAACATTTATTAGCTATTTTGAGCTGGTGGAATGGTGCCTCAGTGATAGGTTCTTAGGGCTGTGTCGTAATGAAAACGAAGTTCTGTGAGGAGCTTCACAGACAGTGTGTAGAATTCATTAAGGATTCACTAAAAAAAATGTATGCTTTTGCAAATATATATGCAGGTGTGTATTGATTTTGCATGTATGAAATAATATACATGCTATGATTGACACTACTGTACGTGCAGAGGGTGCCCTAGCAATGCAATGGCATTTCAGGGCTTACCAAAGCATTTTTCCAACTTAAACCAGTTAAAAGCGTTAAATTCCTCTGCCTCTGTAATCTAGGTAGAGGTCAGCCAAAGACATCGGATTGTCAGCTGAATTTATGAGGTTACACTGTGGGGAGAACAGCAGCAGTAGCACGTGATAAATACAAGGGGAAAAAAAAAACCTCTCAGTTGCACCTTATCTCTTTCAAAAGCTAATGCCAGATATTAGCATCTCTCGTTTGTTATTTTCCAGCACTAGTTCATACCTCACTGCATTCACATCTGTCTCTCCTTCAGATCACCTGTCTCTATGGAGTTATGGGGTGAAATGATTTTGTGCAGTTCCAGACATTCAACTGCTAGCAAGTGCACCACATACACATTCAGTGGTTTTTATTCATATTTATGTGGTCCAGGGAACCTTATTGTCTGGATTTTATGCGATTTGAACCCCTCTATTAACATATCATAAATTAGAAGGGCATTCTGTCAGACAGAAATTACTGTGGCCCATTACCCATAGTTTTTGCCTAATTGTCATTTAACTGTCAATGGCCAGTTACTCAAACACTTTGGTGTCCTTTTTGCACAACAGTCACCTCACGCTGGTAAGGTAATGTCAGCAACACAGTTCCTCTAATAAAGGACCTTTTCACACTATGACATGCCACTCAGGAACCCCTTGTTAAAGTATTCTTGATATGTTACGTGTTATTTCCAATCATGTCCAAGATCTATGTCAGAATATATTTGTGTGTTTGAATGTAGAGTAGAGTACTTGTCCCAGTACCCTCTTGTGTCCTTTTCACATAAATTTACTAAAACCTGAATAAAATTGAATAATGTGCTGCAGCAATGCAAACAAGCAACTACAGCCACAAGCTTTCTATACAGAAAAACAAAGAACTGTTCTTATGATGAAGTGAATTCTCTACTTGTCTGTTCACTTGTATGTTGTACAGACGCATCTGGATGTACCATCACAGTTAAAATATCTTAAATCTCTGGTTAAATCATATTTACATTACATTTTCTGCTTTGTTGGGTCTTTTCTCTTTAATTTAAAGATTGTTGTAGAAAGGGCTGCTTACCCATGAAGATTCAAAAGTAATCATCTGGACTATCTGCCACTGTCTCTCAGGGAATGACGGTGGAGTTGTGCCTCATGATTGCCAGACTGGTTTTAATCACCCTTTGCACCACAATGAGCAAAAGTAACGTGATGTCATATCCTGTTTGTGTGTACAAATATGGTTCTCTTTGAGCACTACTGTGTGGTGTGTAGGAGAGTGATTGTCAGACTTTGATTGAGAGAGATTTTGGATAATTATATGACTGAATTATTGAACTGTTTTTTTTATATACTGTTTTCTCTTTTGGTTTCAGTATTTGTCATTATTGGAGTTTCTTGTAAATACAAACTGCCAGCCTCACTGCAAATAAATGCACCTGTAGGAGAAACTGCACAACTTGGACTCCTGCCGAGATCTATTTTGCCTCAACCGCTGTATGACTATGCTACAGTTTCCAGCAAATGCAATTATTCAATATATTACCCATTGTCAGCTTAGTCATTATGCAAATAATATTAGACTGATAGATTAGCATTATGAAAATATGATGTAACACTACCCACACAAATAGTAAATGCTCAGAAATTAGGGATCTAATTTGATGATTTAAGCGCAAAGCCAAGGTTCAATGATCTCCGAACTCACTTTAGTTGACATCACTTATGTCTGGAGTACCTACTCAATATGTAGTTGAGTGGCTGTGAGATAGCTCTGCTCCTCTGTCTTTGCTTGCTTTAGACACTACAATATTACATCCAGTTGTCAGTGTATATGTGTAATACCCCACCTGTACAAGGGGAAACACTTGGTTATTAATAACTGTGCCTTTTCAGGCAAGAGGCTACTGCAATGTTGAAATGTGAATAAAGGCAGGGCGGGTTGAGCTTGACAGTGCTCTGAAAGCCAGAGTGCAGATGTTCCATGAGGAAGGAATTCCTGTATATAAAGAGTTTATATGACCTATGGAAATTAAAGAAATGTCACTATGAGAACCTAAATAGACTGATATATACTGTCCTGAGGCAAGGGGTTTCTGCACGCAAACAGTTGCTGGCATTATGAGTGAAACAAAACACACACACATGCGCACACGCGCATACACACACACACACAAACACACACACACACACACACACACACTCCTGTAGGTATTCTGTAAACAAAGACTGTCTAATAGGGTGAAAGAGCTTTACTAAATGTAATATTTACATCATAACTGTGAAGCTGCGCATAAGATGATTTAAATTCTTTAAATGGCGAGGCAGACTAAAAGGTAAAGCCTTATAATTACCAGCCAAGCCTACAAATTACACAACTTACAGATTACACAACCTCCTATTTTGACACAAACTAAGAGGGACACTGATGCGCGTAATTTCATCATAAATTTTGTCAGCATTGGTAAACAATACTCATCACCGTACCTTTGATTATAACCACTGATGAACTTCCGGGGCCTTCTCTGTAGCATTACTGTCTGTTTCACCTTCACAAAGACTCAGATGATGAGTAGACCCTCTGGGCCAGCTCTGCTTGCGGCTAAAATATAAATTAATAAGCTCTCAGTTTTCCCATGAGTGCAGAAGTTACCAGGAGAATATTCTGAGTACCAACACTTTAACGCTCCATGTTCATTCCCACTCTTAGAGACATGACTGAAATACCGAATGTGGGCTCTCCCTCATGTTTACAGGGAAAGGATCAAATAGATTTTAAATTAATGGCATGTTAAAATTAATATGTTAAACATGTAAGGATAGTAACTGATCCCCAATACTGTGACATCACAAATATACCATAAAGTATGCATTTACTTTATATAAAATGATATAAATGATTTGATGTAAAATATGTATTTATACATATATATATATATATATATATATATATATATATATATATTTATATACCGTTCAAGATATGAGCAAGCATAATATCATTTTTCTTCCCTCAATCTTTATTAATTTTACACCAGCCCATTAAAATGAAATCATTCCAGAAACTGCTTTTGGAATAGGTGAGTAGTGTCATCGCCTGACAATGAGTTTAATCACTCTCCCCAGATCCTTCAGATGGTGCACCTGGCTCAGATACTGCTTTACATTGCAAATATGCAACCTACTAAATGAAATGTGTAAGTCTGAATCCCTAGGAATAGCATTGTTCCCTGTACTGGGTGAGACAGGAGGGTCCTTGTCCTTTTCATCACTAACCAACACACTGTCAATCAGTCCTCTGTAGAGTGGCTAAAACTGAGTGAGTAGCACCTGCTCCAACAGTGTTGTCTTGTTTGATGATACTGGCTAAGTACTGGTGTGACAGTCACAAGCTTAACTTGTTTGGGAGAGAATGTGTGGTTGAAGGGGAAACTTACAAGCACTCCTGAAGTTCATCTTGTATGAATTCAGTCATGGCTCCAAGAGAGCTTGAAAGAGGCTAAAAATAAACACTACCTTAGTGAGTCAGGACTGAGGGGGCCGCGTGACGTGTTTGAACACAAAAGCTTCTCAGACTCTCAGAGGGGAGTATATTTTAATATGATCCTCTAATACATTTGGAAGTGTGTGTGTGTACACTCCCCACTCCTCTCTATCAGGAAAAAATGAATGAATGTATTATTTTATACGGCTAGAAGAAGTCACAACCCTTTATAGCGACCGGTCTCCATGACAACAGCAGTCTGTCAAAGCTATAAAAAGCAGGCTGTGTGTTACTTTACATAATTTCAGTCACTTTAGATTTTCCACACGGCGCTCAGTGACTTGCTGTCTTGCATTATTGAAATCCTTTTAAGACTTTTTTAATGTACGATATCCCAGTACCAAAAGAGTGACAGCATCACTATAATCCAAATATAGAGGGATATGGCTTTTTTAAGGCTCTTCTTACGTTCACATATGACAGGTTTACCAAATGCAACATGTCTTCCCCTAGTTTTGGTCCAAGATTAATGTGAAAAAAACAAAAAATTGAGTAAAAAGTATGGCAAAATCTCTGGTGGCAACTGTAGATGACCATCACAGAAGCTGCATTTCAGAGGAAATCGTCTCGACAGAGAGGCAGTTCCACATGTAGAACTTCAATGTGAAAACAAATGGTAATGGCCTCTCTCATTCAAAACAACAGCTGTTAGGCTGCTGCATTGCACTGCTATGGTCCATTAGGTTAAAATACTGTTATTCACAGAGCAGTTGTATCTAATGATATTACTGCTAAATCTCGCATCTGCCCTTGGGTTACGTTGCTTGCTTATTGATGATGTCAGCTTTTCTGAAAATCCCATCATTTTTTCTTCCATATTTTTAATTTATTGTCAAAAACATGAATAAGGGACAGTGAAATTAATTTTATTCTGACCTTCACAGTGTTTGTACAAACAAGGTACTGTCCCCAGAACGTGTATACAGTTTTGTCATCTACAGGGGTTGCCCAGAAAGTTTTGCAAGGCAATTAGTCAATCATACTCATAAGGTACATGTATTTGCCTATTTTTTACACAATCTCTGTCAACTTTGACAGCCTTGTGTCAGCAAGAAACAGTCTGAATCCTGCACTTTTTTTAATAACCTTGTCATCATTCCCAAACATTTTTGTCACAGATGACATCTGTGAGTATGTTGAAACAATTCTATAATAAATTACTAACAATAAAGAAATTGTCTTGCAGAACTTTCTGAGCTACCCTCATTGTTCATGATCAAATGAACCATATCCTGTATGCTGGCATTAAGTTATCAGCAAATGTCTTGAACACGTGTTGTAGATTCATGTATCCCTCTACTGCATTTAATTTGGTTTCAAATGACCTTAAAAATCAGCATCACATGATGTTATTTGGAGACTATGACAAGTCTTGGGGTCAAATATTGATGTCCTGAATAAAGAACGGTAGGCTGGTTCGTTTAACCTAGGCTTATACAGTTCCATTCTCTCTTAGAGACCAGACAGTTGCAACAACAGGGAAATCACTTGTTAGGGCCACTAACTGGGGACCAAAGGAGTTTTTGGCATAAATCACAAAGTAGGCACAAAACAATTCATAGGCATAGCGCTGCACATGTAGACCTCTAGTGCAGATCACTCAATCATCAAGGTCATTAAATTAGTCCAGGTGTCCATCCTATGACCTTTAAGGTACGTCTCATAGCATTCAGGCACCCATGTGAGTCACTGTGGAATACATGCAGAATTAAATGTGCATGTTTCCATTAAGCTGTAGGCTCTCAGTGTGCCTCATATACTTGTGAGCAAGTGTATTCCAGGATCATTACTATATGTGTATGCAAATGTAATTTCTGTTGCCATAATCTCTTGTACATTTTCATTTTCCTTCAGTACTCAGGGTTGTGATAAATTAGACATATTGAGAAAAGACTTGCATTAAGGACAGAAGATAAAATCATTTTGTTTGTTTTGATGTATGGGACTCTCTGAGACTACACATACATTAATAATTTGTGTATCCAGACTGATTTAGAGTATTTGAATAGCTGCTCTAGTCTCAGCAGTATTACAATACGGTTCATTTACATTTTCAAATGACTTGGATGGGTAAAAGTAATCATGTATTTTGTAGTCCGTGATTACCGAGAGCCCAGTGTTGTCCAAATCCAGATTGGCTTGGGCTTTTAGCAACCCACCTAAAAATAGTACAATCAGCCCCTCAGGGAATAGAGACCTTGCAAAGCTTTTTGAACCTCACTCAGTTTGATTTGGATGAAACTGGCATGCATAAATGCTGAACTACTACAAAAACTGTCGTTGGCAAAAATGAAATGCAGTAAAACATGTTCCTCAGATTACCATATAATTTATTTTACTTTTTGTATTCCAGTCCGGTGAACTGAACTGATCAGTAACATTGATAGAATCCTTTAATCAGGCAATGTTTTGACAATCTCCACTAGGGAGGAATTAGCTGGAACATTCAACTGTAACAACCACTGACTGATGTTTTACATATGGTTTGATTCCTTGACCATCATTTAAACTGAATTATAATTTATAAAGGAGGCCAATTGCCACACAATTAATAAGATTTCTATGACTGTGGTGTAGAGACTTGATTCATGGAATAACGAATTTGGCATTGTCCACTGCTTTTGCACAACCGATTTCTTTTTATTTCAAACCAAATACACAGAGTTCATTGGACTGTAGGTTTAATACTATGTGGTTTCATTCTCTCTCTCTCTCTCTCTCTCTCTCTCTCAGCTACAGTTCTGTGACATTAGAGCTATACATGGAGAAACATACCATTTTTGTTTAAACAGATTAGAGATGGAACAAATCATAGAGATGGAGTGGATTAATCTTAGACTCCAGTCAGCCTGCAAGCAGTGATTTAATGAACCAATTAATGTTAAACAGAAGAGCTGTACCGATTATGAGCAATTTATTTAAAAAATGAGAGGATAATTCTCTGCACTTCCACAGAGTACATGAGAGAAAATGAGAGATAGACTGTGGAAAGAAAAAAAAAAGATTTGTAACACAGAGTTCAGGTCACAGAATTTGAGCCAGTGAGCCCCCGTCCCTGTCTTTATTCTCTATTCCCAGTGGCTTGAGGCTCCCATACTGACTGAGGGACGTTTAAGTGATGCCAAGTGATTCTCTAATTACTCCTGAATGCTGCCCTCATTTATTTTAGCAGTGAGTGATTCATAGTAATAAGAATGTTCCATCAAATGGTGATATAAAATACAATTCCACAAGGGTCATTTTAACTGTTCCGAATTGGCTTTTACACCCAAATATTTATTATTCATATTTGTAAAGTAGTATCCAGTGGTGATTTCACATACTGCTGAGGAAATATATATTTTTGCACTCAGCCACAGTTCATATCCCTGACACACTTATTTGCGACTATTTGTTTGTCCTATCAATTCTTTTGTACATCTGTTCTTCTTTTTATCTGGGTTACTGACTAGTTAGGAGTTTTCTTAACGATGAACATTGTTAATGATCAATGGTGTGCAGGGATTATGCAAGGCCATTGTGGTAGATTTCTGAGTGGCAGGTGAAAAAGAGACTTGACAGAGGGCCCCATGAGTCTGGTGCCAGTGTCCTTTATTCATTAAAGTTTTAGTATCCACTTTAAGATGCCAGTCACAAAGCTGCTTCTGGAGCTGGTTCCTCTCAGCCAAGCCTGGCTTCCCCATTACCATTGATCGCCACTAAATAATTTCTATAGCAGGGTTTCAAATACATATTGAATATTGACACTGAAGTCCATGCAATCTGAAGACAAAAAGTGCCCTCCATCAAGGTTACCTTGTGGAAAAGAAAGCTCTATTCGAAGCTTTTTATTTAAGGATTTTAATTCTGGATTAAAAATGTAAGAAAAAAAAATATTAAATTAAAACTTAATTTAGCCTCACTGGGGGCCTGAATGGCTCTGTGATGTCAGGAATGAGATTTCCCATGAGCAGAGCTTCATAATATGCCTGCATGCTGTTGATAAGCAAGACTAGGAAACCCCCACATACATCAGGCAGGTCTAAAAATAGAAGACTATTAAAAAAAAAAAAAAAAAAAGATGACGGGAACGGCTAGGGAATAGTCTCTGGGACAAAACGAATCAGAATCGATTCTAGGGAACTTTGAATGACAAGCCTCAGAGGACCAGTCCATTCCATGGAGCTGTTAGGACAAGACGCAAGAGAGCAGCAATTAAAATGAATCAAAAGGGGAGTTTCCCGTAAATAATTAGAGCTCAAACCCTCACAACCAGTGCCAATGTGATTAAGTCTGAGTATGTTTCCACTAGTGATTTCTCCTGACTTATTTAACATGTTGTCTAGTAAGATTTTTTTTCTCTCTTTTGTAATACAGCCCCAGGGTGACTCATATTTCAAGCATGACGGATTGTCTGAACAAATCGTTATCACTCAAACAGTCCAACTAGGTTACATCCTTATTATCTGTACGCCAAAAGATAGGAGAAATGCATCATGGCAAACATGGCCAGCCTTTCAGCTGAACTGTTTCCAGGACTTGGAGCCTTTATTGACCCTTACAGTGATATACAATCTTTCACTATATACCCACTGTTTAATGGCTGCATATGTAGGAAACTTGACTATATTTCACAGAATAACCAGCTCCTGTCTTGTTTTGTTTTATATAGCTTTCAGCCCTTGGCTCTGCAGCTGATTTGTCCATGTGACACTGAGTAATCAGCTCAAGTCATATGGATGACCACAACCATGGGATACCTCTATCTATTCCTAGGTTAACCTGGCTCTAGCATGAGGCTATCCAGAGACACTGATCCTAAATTAGCCTCTCCTCCCCCTTTCCCCCCAAACATCAAACATTGTGAGAGGAACATAGACAAGAGCCCTGTAAAACAAACCAAGCAATAGCAACACTTCCAATGTCTATTAATGTTTTTGTATTAGCTTATATTTGGCAGTAAGCATTTGCAGGAAATGACACCAGCTCATAAACTAAGATTAGCCAGATAACTTAAGAGGCCTGCTCACCTGCATATGCTAAACAAAATAGATACCTCAGTTAAATGAGTTTAAAAAAAAATCCCACTGCAGTGAGCCAACTCACTTTGGTCTAAATGTTTTCCCCACTAAACACATATCAACTTCAGATAACAAAGAAAGCAGACCAAGAATTTCTCTGCACTAACAATACCGCTCTCCCCAACCCCATTATATAGAGTGTGCTGATCTGAAAAAGAAGTTCTATACAGGCCTCGAATGCCTAATCCATTATGGTTTTATTGAGTCACACTATCTGCACACAAATAATCTGTCCTTTCCCCTTGGATTGAGCCTGTAAAAGGGTTCTTTATAGGTAGTCTATTTTCCTGTGTGTTCATTTATTATTCAATTCATGCTTTTACAGGACATTTGTGTCAAACATGTCTTATCTCTGTTGTTTCACACTGATAGTGGGAGCAGTGCTCTTTGTAACTGGTATACATAAGGAGATAGACACATGGAGGTGGAAGTTATATTAAACGCCACCTTCTTCACTTCACATTGATATTTTCTGTTGCTTTTTTGTTTTTTTTAATGGATTCATTCCATGAGTGACAGTTGAGTTTGTGGCAAAGCAGTTTGAGCTGTACTCTTGAGCATGGAGAATGTGTAAATTGCACACTAGTGATGTTAACTATTACAGGGGTCGAAGCAGTTTAACATTTAAGCCATTATTCCAAGACCCCTAAACAGTCACCCTTTTCTTTCTCTCTCTTTTTTTTTTTTAAAAAACATAGCATTATAACTCTTCATTCTTCCCTCCAATGAGTCACCTCTGGTAGGAGGAATAAGGTGAGGTTGCTCCCTCTAAAACAATCATCTTGTAATGTCAGCAAACATGCAATGAGGGCCACTACTCTCTTACAGCTGTCTATACTTACATTGTCTCTCCTCTCTGTGTATCTCTGATGAAGATATCAGTAATCATCAGGATAGAAAGCTCTGGAATACTCAGCACCTTGTGCACTATAACAGTTCTCCCACCATTGTCAGTGGGTTTTTCCCTGCCATTCAACGCCACTGTGATTAACCTAGGGAAGTTTTATTTCTGTACTTCAACAGAAGGGAAAGGAAATTTAAGAACTGATAAGTCCCGTGGTATGATTATCTGTCCAATTTTCCTCAAATGAAGAAAATTTTAGAGATACCAACAGACCAGTGAATTCCTGATAATATTAAAAAAATTATAAAATAATTTTTGTCCTTTTAAAGTGTTTTAGGGAGGGTAAGAAACATGTTTGACATGCTTTTGATATTCATAGTGAGCTTAGCATCATCCTCCTGATTAGATGAATCAAGTCTTCCAAGTTGGACCTATTTGATCCTATGAAAATAAGGAAAGGCACGTTGTATCCAAGCAACAGGATCGTTGCCAGGTGACAGACACTGAGGTCCTGAGACCAGTTTTTGTATGAGCGTGTATGTGTGTGTGAGAGAGAGACAGAGAGAGAGAAAGAGAGAGAAGAAGACACTGACATGAATGAAACAAACCAGACTTTCTATCATAAATTGTCAAAGAGCATGTTGCACAACAATTACAAAAATCTTTAAAGTAGGCTGCCTATGTTGCCATTCATTCAAAGTTCAAAGGAATGTTCCTGGTATGTCAGGCTTCGTGAATGCACAAACCTACACCAACAGAAAAATGGCTCAAAGGCAAACAAATATTCCAACCATCCTTTTGGCAAATAAATCCATGAACTAAGTGTGTATGTTCACACTTAGTATGAAAAATACTCTGTTACGTTAACCTAGATCTGTCTAATTGCTTTGTGTACAGCAAAAGAATCAGAATGAGTGACGGGGGCAGCTTGTGAGGCGAGGACTCACAGCAAGGCTGACTGAAAGCAGACGCCATTAGCTATGGCAACATCAGAAGTGCAGTCTGTCAGAACTCTGTCACTTTCACACAGAAAGGATGAGCAAAGATAATGATCATTCCCAGTGTGACAGTGGAAATTAGCTACGAAAAAAATCTTTTCTTTGCAGTCTTAGATAGGAAAAGTTAACAGGAGGGCGTAATCGTGAGACATTGCATGCTATATGTATCTTGTCATCTAATCGCTTGAATAAATGATGTCAATACATACACCTACACATTGTGCGCTGGTGTGAAATGTTTTTCCCATAGAACATCATTTTCCCACATCCAGAGCTAATAAAGGTCTTTGTACACCATGCGTTAGCAATTTAGATTGCATTTACATATGTTTCTCTCAAGCTTGAACAGAGAAATGAATATGTCATGTTTCATCAGTTTCTAACATGGTGTTCATGAAGGAATTAAAAAAAAACCTCTGCTAAAGAAATAAATCAGTGGGTTATGATCATATGTGGCACAATAAGAATGTGTAAACATGGTCAAAATTTTTAATTATAAAATTGAACTGAAGGAGAACAACACAACAAAAGACACTGCTGGAACTGAAATGCACTTAACGTGTTCTGTGTCCATTTGTGTATTTTGTGTCCATTTAACGTGTTCTGTGTCCATTTGTGTGTTTTGTGTCCATTTAACGTGTTCTGTGTCCATTTGGCATGTTCCCTGTCCACTCAATGTGTCCATTTGACGTGTTCTGTCTCCATGTGATGTGTTATGTGTCCGCTTGTCTCATTTTGTGATCAATGGTGCAGCCATGTGGTCATTTTCTAAACTGTCTCTGTGTCCTGTTTTTGTGTGTGCGTGTGTGTGTGGGGTTTTTTTAAATCACATATTCCAATAATCATTTAGTGGTTACTTAAGACAGAGATGGGCAAAAACACATCAGAATATATTTTAACAAAATATATTGTAACAAAATACAAAGACATGCTCATAAAAAGAACACAAATAAAATACGTGTTTTGTCAAAAGGCATGTAATTAAAATAAACGTTATGCATTTTCAAAATAAAAAAATGCTTCATCCAAAAAATCAGCAATGATGCAGAGCAACTGAGTTCAGCAGTATCTGTGAACTGATGGATAAGTGGGTTCAGGGAGAGGGAGCGAGGGCATGGAAGGTTTGAGGTGTGGCCATACCAAGCCACCAGACAATTATCTCTCAGTAGTTTTTCATCTGTCTTCTACAGCAGAGTGCGAAGTATACAATGACAGCTGGGGGGGGTCCACTTTTTCTCCAGGGCTATATAGGATAGGATATGTAAATGTTTTGAGGCCCCCTTCCCCCGAACTGACGTTTTTACCCCTTTTGGGGGTGGGGGCAAGTCTTAGGAGGGTCTGACCCCTCCAATCCCCCCTGTAATTCGAACCCTGTTTTCCACTTGATATTATTGGTGTTGCTAACAAGTTGAACGTTGTGATATGCCTACAATCACTTTTTAAAATCACGGTTTTAGTCAGCAAAATTCATAACCTTGCCTGGGTATACAGACAACCAAGTCTAAGACAAATCTAAAACGAGTCCAGCAGCACAGATGGTGATGTGCTTTACATTGTCTTCATGTATGTAGTATTATAAGAGTGCTGTTACATCGTCTTGATGTACGTAACACTATAAGAATGTGCAAACGTGGTGGAAAATTGCAATACTAGAGTTGAACTGTCAATGAACGACACAACAAAAGCAGCTGCAGGAAGCTTACATTATATCCCATGCATCTCTGGAATGGAGGCTGTGGTTCAACCTGTTCAATGACTCTCCTGAGTCATTTTTAGATTAGTAATGTATGGGCTGGTGTTGCAACGCAGTATTTCTTTGACTCATACTAAGGCTGTCATGATATCAGATTTTCGCTCCACAATTATTGTGGCCAAAGGAATTCACGATAGCGATATTATCACAATATCTATAGAAAATTTGAACAAAATAATACTAATAATGCTACCAGTTACATTCATTTTTAAATTTGTTTATTGTTTGTGTTGTCTCTTTTTTGGCAAATGAATTACATTCAAAATACGAGTGTAGTTGAGGCTGTAACCATAACTGTACAAAAGCGTATGAATTACACTTCTTAATGGATAGTGAAAAGGCAACCAGATGAACTGATAAACAAAATAAACAAAAGATCCCCAAGGCTCATCATCTGCCACAAAACAATGTCTACTGAAACAAAATCACTTGCGCAAGAGAGCTTGCGCTTCTACTCCCGCAGTTTTCACGATATCATTCCCATTCCAGCGGTAACAAGTCCATCCTGATGTCCAGTAGTGTGCTTGAATGTGCTAATTGATCCGTCCACTCGTTTTTTTAATTGCCGTTTTTAATCATTAATTTCCCATTAAGAACGAAACCGGGGTTCACGAGGATTCAGTGGAAAAACAAGACGCAACACATCGTTTAGCTCCTGTTGTAATGATTGTTTGACATGCATGTTTGGTATTTTGTAGGAACACTGTAGCATCAGGCAAGCAGATGTAATGTACTGTTAAACCGTTGTAATGGAAGTCATTTTACGTGTTTCGGTTTTAACAATACTATTTGTTTTTTTAGTTATTAATGTGCTTGCTGAATGTACATAGCCTGACGAGTGTCTCGTGACCTGCTGGGTAAACAAGCTCACGTATCCGGCGCTTCGTTGTCTGTGGCTGAGAATCACTGGTTCTTTGTAAAAGGTAGCCTACACAGCCTTTAATAGGAATATAGGAATATGATCGGTCCACTCGTTTTTTTTAAATTGCCGTTTTTAAATGCTTATTTTCCCATTGAAAATTAATGGGAAAAGTTTTGGGTCCCAATGCTACGACGAGGGATTGCACACAGCAGCAGTCGATGGTTGGATTCAGTGGTCTTTTGCTCCGTGACTACACTTCAGCTGGAGACAGATCCAGTATTTCTACAGTTAAGACTCGATGATGCTGCGGCACAATCACATTCACATTTTCTCGCGGAAATGCACCTCTAGGTTATGATATTATCATTTGTGTATTATTAACATGATATCAATATTTTATTTTTAAATATCACGGTTATTGTCTATACCGGTATATCATCACACCCCTAACTCATACCATACCAGTTAATCAGGTACACCACCGTGTTCATGAAAATAGATGTTTCCCTAAAGACAATGAGACATATTGCTGTGGCTTTCTGTGAAAAGCAAATAGACATGCATTTAGGGACTCATTTACTGTTTGGCTGAATTTTTGAAATAAATAAATAAAGACCTAACTGACTGGGCACCTTGTGATCATTAATACCAAGTGCACTGAATCCATTATATTAGAAATGGCCTCAGGACAGCAGGTAAGAACCACTGGGTTAAAGCAACAGATGGTCATCGGATTACACTCCTCTAAGCTAAAAAATAAAAATATTTTTGTTTATACATATAAATATAAAAATATTTATCAACAAATTGCGGTTGCACTGCACTAAAACAAGGGAAGTACCCATAGCTGCTCTGTGGTCCATCTCCTGGCCAATCCTGACTCTGACATTTAAATAAAGAAATAAATAAGAAGCGGTAAGCATTCTCTCAACAGTACACACAACGACGTCTTATAAAATGTACAAGAGGTGCATGGATAGTTGCACTCGCTCCTTCAACATTTTTAACATTCCAGGCAATTACGTCAATAACACTGAAATCTACGTCAAGAATGAAATTCCAACTATATACTTGACAGGTACATTATGCGCCATTCACACCTTAATTTCCATCAACAACAAACGACACTCCCTCAGGAACACCCAAAACTCAGAATTTTAGTATTCACGCAACAGTCAGAAACTCACGTAAGCCACTAATTTACCATCAACATGTGCAGAACTGATGGACTGGTGACCTGACCGAGAAGGGTCTGACTGGAGAGCCACAGAGCCGCAGTTTCACGCCAGCAGTTTCAGGCCAGTGGCCGATTGTCTAGCCCTAACCCTAACCTTCAAGTGTTAGCGCATGCGCTGAAAGCCAGTGGCCTGAAACTGCTGGTGTGAAACTGTTGTTAGGCATAAAACTCTACACACACCACTGGGGGACCTGACCAGGGTGTTTCCCCACCTTTCGCCCAATGAACGCTGGGAAAGGCTCCAGCACCCCCGCGAGGATAAGCGGCTTAGAAAATGAATGAATGAATGTGCAGAACCGTAGGTCTCCAGAAACACCACTGGGTAACACTGACCTATATTGTAAAAGGTTAGTAACTCCTGATTCCGTTGGTGTCACGTTACAAGGATTTTATTCTCAAGGCCACCTAAATCACTACATAACATTGGCCTACACTTTACAGAGCCTCTTTTCTGACTCCCTGTGGCGTGTGCTATATTACAGTTACAGCTTAAAAACCATGAGAAGAAATCAAGCTGTCTTAATATATTTTTTAACCTGATCTTCTCTGGCTAGAGTCCAAATCATCTTTGTCAACACTCCTGTGCAAAAAATACATTCTGTGTCACAGCAGTACTGACATCTGATATATTGTTGTTTTGGGAAGATGAGACATGCCTCTTATACAAAAAAGATCATACATTCGACTGTAGTTCTGTTACTTAATCACCTCTTGTACGCGGGGATGATCAACCACACAGAAATCCACAAGCTATAAGCACAGAAGAGCGTGCGCTGAATGAAGATCAATTCATGTGATTAACAGTACAGAACAATAAACTGGCTCTTGGTATGGTGGTAAAGAAGGTGCCCTGGTGGCTAGATAGCAAAACTACCTCTGTTAATTTCTTTGTGTGATCTACATTACAGAGATGAAGTGCAAAGAATCTGTTTTTTTAAAAAAAAAAGCAAGATACAGATTTTGCTCTTTAATCTGTTTGCCGAATGAATGACTAATGACTGAGTAATAAATATCTGTTTGTTGATTCACTGCGAGTTTCTGATGTTACTCTTCACAACTAATGTTTCCATTTCCTCAGTGCATGTAATTGACTAGTACCTCTGCAGATTTATCCAATATGTAATATGTTGTAATGTGTTTCCCACTCATTTCTGTGTACATTTAATCAACAAATCAATTTCAGCAGCTTTGATCTAGTTCTGTGAATCATTAACTGAAGGTTTGCAAGATCACTAATATGTCTACTGCTGTCATGTCTCTAAGGCTAATTAACTGACAACATAAAATTAGGAATATTTGATTCACAATCTAAAACCGTGGAATAAGAGACGTCTGGCTGCAGATCTTACCTGGGAGCTCCAGCTCCATTCTAACAGCATCCCTATGCAGTGAGTCATGTTCACCCTATTCCCATGTCATTTTCACAAAACTATTCAAAGGATCTCACAAAGCTACACTTACAGCAAGGCATTCATGTTTCAATATGTGGAAGAATTTCACCATTTGAGTTTCAGTGCTATGAAGGCCAATATCTAGGCCTATATCAGTGTGAATATATAGTTGCATTTGTTGGTATTTAACAAATTATATTAGGTTCTCAATCTTACACTTCAGCAACTCCAAATTTCTTCTGCTTTAAAATAAAAAAACACAACTTTTGTTTCTTATCTTTTTTTTTATTATTTTGCCATGCTACAAAAAATAGGGTGTTGGCACTGATGGCATATGATGTAATGATGTAAATATCACAAAATACACGATAAGGGTTTTGTTTTCCATCTTTTAAAAAATACAAACCTTTTGGTAAACTAATATCAATACCTGAAAATATCAAATATCAAAAAATCACTTTGAGTAAAAATGTTTGTTTTGTTTTTTTGTGGTGTGTAACATAGTAGAAGAAGCCTTCCAGACATGACACTGTCCTTTGTCAGGTCTGTGAGACCGAGGCCCAAAAAGAGGGAAACCAGTAATGCTTACCTCATCAATGACTCAATTTTTTACAAAAGAATTTGGCAATGTTTTTCAATTTATACTACCTATTTAATTGGCTTAATAAACAATTCTATTAAACTACCAAATGTTTTATACAATTCCTATATTTATGCATTCTCAAATGTAGGTAGAAAAAAATTATAATGCAAATTACAGCATATAATAAATTTGTACAATATGATACACTGAGAAAAGTAACAGGACACACTGGAATCCAGATTCCTATGAAAATGTCTGTCAGTTCCATATGTAGTAAACTTGGTTATCATAAGCCTTTAAGGACACTTGACCATACTTGGACATTCTTGTCTAACAATCTAATATTTCAGGGCTGTAGTGGGTTCATTTTCTGCAGAGGAAATGGATAACTTGCGACGTGTTTTGTGTAATGCGCATGCAGAGAGTGAGGAACAAAACTCGGCGTGGCTAAAGTAATATATCTGAAGTACCAACCAGTTAAGAGCATCTTTACTGTAGTATTTACCTCATTTTGACATGGACTGCCCTGGCTAAAGTGACTATAGTGTACCATGTGATTCTCATGTCCCAACATACCATAATGAGCAACGTACCACAAAGAGTAGTGAAAATGTGTCGAACCTTTGATTTGGCAAAATGAAAAATGTACACTGACTAGAAACACTTTTAGTGAAGTGTCATATTATTATTATGTCAGAAATCCAAAGAGTGCTTATGGTAAGTACCTGGTCATACAGTTCTTTTTCAGGTAAGCTTTTAGTACACAGTGTAACTTCTATAATATTTTTTTTTGTCAAGGGGATTCATCTTTGCTTTTCCTAAGTGTCTCAGGATTAAAAATGTTTAGATGTCTCTGCAGCCCTTCCGCCTTTAAAAGATGTACCCCTGCCCCACCTCCAGACAGTTCATAGACAGAAGAATGTGCGTTGTGTGTGTGTGTGAGTGTGCGTATGTGTGTACATATACCTATGACACACGCACACACAACATAAGTGTATGTCTGTGTATATTTGTGTACATATATACACACCCGCACACACACACACACACATAAACACACACACAAAAGCACACAAAAGAGACACAGAATAATTATTAAACAACACAAAAAAGGTGCAACTTGAGACAGTGCTTGGTAGGCTCACATAGGCAGGTCAGTACTATTGTGTCGCGTTTTCCTGGATGTACCATCATCGCGTGGCAGTGCTTTTTGCAGGCTGGACATGGCAGCCGTGCGTTCTATGTCAATGACTGCGTACAGCTCTGTCCGCCGTGTGGGGGTCTGAGGGAGCGGGGTGGTGGGGGTCTTAGGTGTCTGTGGTCCACTGGAGTCTGACCCTTTCTCCATCTCCACTTCGATGTAATTGAGCTGCCGCAGCGGCTCCGGCCCGCCAAGCCGCCGAAAGTCAAAGTTAAAGACCGTTGGCTGTGCACCGGCACAATCGCGCCGCGGCCGTGCCGAGTCCGGTTTGTGGGCGCTGGGCGGTACCGTTACATTCTCTGTGTTGACGTAGTTATGCATGGGATCCAGACCAGAGTGCAGGTGCTGGTGGAAACCATTAAGTGATGGGGTCTTTGGTCCAAATGACTCTTCCTCCTCCCCCTCACCATCACAGAATGGCTTACGAGTCTCCCAAACGGGCGGGAGAGCCGGCAGGTTCTCATAGTTGAGCAGCGCTGTCCTACGCTGGGCAGAGTTGTTGGCGTTTTGGCCATCCGGGATGGGGACGGGAGGACGATTTCGGCGGGAGACAGGCACTGAGGCAGAGGCCGACCCATTGTGAAGTTCGTAGGCCACCTTGGCCCCTGAGGGCCCTTCTTTGCGTTCATCGCTGTCATAACCTGTGTCGCAATCTGCAGAAGGCCCCTGGGCTGCAGAGCCATTCAAGTCCGTCGTGGGGATGCTACTGGGTTCTCCGGGTGTGCCTGTACATCCCGATTCTCCTTCTCTAAGCTCACGTTGCTTCTCCTTAGCCATGAGTTGCCTCTGAACAGGGGTGGGACCAAGCACGAACTTAACACTCTCAGGTTCAAGCACCACCCGTGGCTCAAGCTCACTGGGCGAGGCAGGGCCAGCACTCTTCGGATTGGACAGTCGAAGTTCAAGGGGAGTGTGGACGCTGTTGCGACTCCATCGTTCGTCTTGTAATCCAGTCGTGTTCACATAGGTATGGACCTGAAAATCACATACATGCTTAACAGTGTGATCTCTTCTCACTATCATTTCCTTTAAAATGACATTAACAACCCTGCTACACCATTTTTGCCATTAGAAATCTACTAACAATAACTCATCACTGAACTAATCTAGAGGATAACCAAGTAAAATAGTGTATTTCATTTTGATTGGAACCTCAGTACTTTGAACTGAGTGACATTAAATTCTTCCTCTTCTTAATGTATAAAGAAGAGGTTACCACTAGGTGGCCCCATTGCATCCACTGAGATAGATATTAGCATAGGGAGCCACGATGAGAAACTGTAGCCGGTCGAATTTCATACCGTTTCATCTGCGACTAACAGTGGATGCGTAGATTCCTCGCCCACAGAGGGTAACCGTGCGCTTCCAATTGATGGATGCCGACTGGAGGGCCGTGAGGAAGCGTCCCCAAATGAAGGGTACCGACCAATCCCATTGGGTAACGTAGGAACAGAATATCCTGGAGCTGAGGACAGAAGACAGCAGCAAATGAATAAAGGGGCAAGAGGCTTCTGTCATTCAATCAGTTTTGAAATCAAGACCTGAAGCACTTATACTTAAGCAAACCACACCACACATTACTGTATATTTAAGTCCACTTTCATTCTGAAAACAGATTTTAAAAAGCTACAGTGTTACTCTCTGTGCCAGTAGTGTTTTCAAGTGTCCCTTCTAGGCGCAACTCAAATCACATTTTGTATGTTTGCATTCAGAATTTGTTAGAGAAATCAAGATAGCAATCTCTCCATGACTGATGTGGAAACGAGATTACTGGTTTTCAACACGTCTCCAGTGTGCTGTTGTAGGGCTTTTGGTTATGAACAGAACCTCTACAGGTCTAAGGCCTCTGGTCTCTAGTCAGCATTTTACAGGGGTCAGGGTTGGGTTTAGTTGACACTCGTGTGTTATTTTGACCTTCACTCACAGCACATAAAAGACCAGTGGAATATTGTCTGGCTGAAGACAGAGAAAAAACAAGACAAGCCCTACAGGCAAGCTGGCAAGTCACAGAGAGATGGCTCCACAGGAGAGGGAAGATTGTGATGAACAAGCGGCAGGGGCTGCTGTTTTTGGCACCCTGCCCTCTATTCCTCTCTAAAGTGTCCTCTTTGGCCATACAACAATTGGCCTCCTTGTCTTCACTGCAGAGAAGATATGTACACATGCTGATTAGCTGTAATTGTTGCTACATACTTAGTGACAAGTAAAGCACGGAACCACTGGCTGGGGAAAGACAGATACCTAAACCAACCTCCGCTTGTTCTTTTCGCTCAAGCTCAAAGCCGTGGTATATTTCAAGTTTTGGTAAATCAGGTTATCTGTGTGTAAATTAATGATGAGGGGCGTGTGTGTGTGTGTGTGTCTCACTGGTGGGAGTGCGGGGTGTTCGGGGCGGTTCCGTCTCAGCAGGGCCAGGACTGGTTTCCAACACAGGCTCCTCCACCACACTGATGCTGTTGTTGTGCATAATGTCCTGCAGCATGTTGAAGATCTCTTCCGCCCGGGCACACTTAAAGGCAAATATCCCTGTGGAATAAACACATGAGTCATTCGTTGTAACGCACAAGCGCCTATACTGTACATACATACACACAGACACACAGACAAAGCAATTGACCTCAAAATGACCATTTACGGTCACCTATACAAACTCAAGAGGGGAGGAGGAAAAATTACAAATAAACAGCCAGATTTAAAAACAAAACAAAAAAACGGTACCACGGTCAGAACACTCAACACAAACACACAACCACCACAGCACAGTTTATCCAACTGGAGAGCAGAAGGATATGTCCTCCCACGCTCACTAAAGACAGCAATACTGCATTGAGGACACAGTATTGTGTCTGGGACACGGGGAGGTCAAGGAAGGGGGCAAAAGGGGTCCAGGTGGCCTGGCCCAACTTACCCATACCAGAATACACACAGATCTCATCCTTTGGTCAGCATGGAGTTAAACAGGGGGGGACATTAACAGTGGCATAGGCTAGAATTACAGTCCATCAGACACACCAACAGAGCAACAAGGTTGAGGTTGTTTGGCTATATTTGGGGATGTAGTAGTACAAAGGAGGCTCAACTACATTTTGCATGATAAGGGTTTTTTTGTTTTTGCAGGTGTGAGGGTTCTGTAGTGGTATTTATGTGTTTCACAATAAAGGAATAAGGATGAAAGAGGATGAGGAAAAAGACAGTGAGGGAAGGAAAAAGACCATTAAAATGAGAAAGAGGAACCGAGAGAATTAGTTAGGAAGTAACTACACAGAGCAACAGAATGAGCAAAGAGAGGAAGAGAGAATCTGAAATAAAAAATATTAATATTACAGTGAGAAAACAGAAGATAAACCTGTTCAACACACTCTGAACGAGAGTGAGAGAGGGTCAAGAGAGAAAAATGCAAAAACTCCCACCCTCACCTTGACCGGTTTGGCATCGTCGCCCACTCTCGAAGGAGAAGAGGTTGGAGTCGTAGCCATAGCGACGCAGGCAGAGGTAGGGCCACTTAACAGCGTCACGTTTACGTGTGTGCAGTATGAGCTCCTCCTCCGTCAGCTCCATCACACCTGAACCCAGCTCATTCCCGTCATCATCCACGTTTATCACCTGACAGGACAGGTCAGCACCACAGTGTCACTCTGACAAAGCCCCCAACTCCCAGACACGGCAAACATTTACAAACCTGCTTTTTCCTTCATTAGTCTAGTTAAAGGAGAAGGACACGGAGCACCACGAAGACTTATGAAGTAGCTACACAGTAAGCACAGGCGGGATAGAGCCTAAGCAGGACTGACTTATGAAGTGAAACCTGAGGTTCTGTTAAAACTGAGTATTCAAATGAAATGAACAGACATTTAGAGCCAGAAATTAACCAGGTCAGAAGGCTAATCTACAAAGCATTGATCACTATTTGTCACATCAAAAAACACATCAAGAGGCCTATCACAGAGAAGATGAGGTGCATGTTCTAAGTCTCAACCAATCAGAGTAAGGTAGGGTACAGTATAAGCATGCATCTGACCAGGGGCTCAGACAAAAGGAGTTCTGTGTTCCAAATTAAGAGGACCAAAGTGGTTAATGATTTGGCATGTCAGAAATATGACAACAATTGGTCATCTGTTGCTACATTACTCATATCACATGACAGGGCTCAACGAGCTATTAAACCACAAGGCATATTTCCAATGTTCTGTTCTCTCTGAGTGTCTGACATGTTCTCTGAAAGCTTTTTCACCCTGAAACAGAGTGGTCTGTTGAATTTTGTGTTGACAGGGAGCTTTGGGTAAGCCAGAGAGTCAGCACAGAGACAACAGGTTTCCAGAGTCTTTGACACAAATGATCACACAAACACAGGCAGGGCAGCCAGGCAGCACACATACTACTCAACCATCTTGGTGATTTCAAAACTGAGCGCCAACATAAAAAGGGGGAAAAGGATGGAGAGGGCAGGAAGAGGGGAAAGAGAGGAGAGCCAGAGAGAGCGAGAGAAAAAGAGAGAGAGAGAGAGAGAGAGAGCACAGGGGAAAGACCCACCTTGAATTTGCTTTGATGGTTATCTGGGATGGACTCTTTATCTGGACAGCTACAGCAGCTACCCATGGCTTCTTTAGAAGACCATTTGATCTCTATGGAAAACAAAACAAAATGGTGGAGAGGAGTCAGATCTGCAGAATGTCAAAGAATGTGGAGGCTGTGTGTGAGTACATAGGTTATTGTAACCACAGAGAGGCTGGCTGCTCTAGTTAAATGTGACAAAAAAGCACAAAGTTCACCTGCATACTAGGTTGGCTTACTGAAATGTAAACTTTACACAAGTAGTCTTGGAATGGACAGTGAGATTGTGGCTATGACAGCGTTAGGAGCAGACTTAGGCGACTGACACATTGCCTCTGTCATGTTTAATCCAAAAAAGTCATGATAAAAGCCAAATAATTCTGGTGTTGTAAGGCCGGCCATAAAGAAAATTCAGAAATGAACATTTTGACTGCAAGATCACATGTAGCTAATTGACTTAACTGCCTACAGAGTGCTTGCGCACCATCAAGTCTCAGGTGAAAACAGAACCTTTCCAAGGGGTTAAAACAAGAGCTGAATCAGTAGTGGCAGTGTTACCAAGACATTTCTGTTGTGGTGCTATTCTCCCATCAAGCCAGCAGAGGGCGCAGTGGAGCTCTGGTCGTAGTTGCTTACCTAGATCCAGCCATCAACATTCCTGCTTCCCTTCCCAGCACATGGTCAAGTCATGCCTCACCATGTCACGACCTGTGAGCACTCAACCTCATGGGCCTGAGAGGGGGGGGGGGGGGGGGGGGGGGGGGGGGGGAGAGAAACACCTATGTTAACAAAGCTCATTTCAAATACTTCCTTACGCCTGTAATCCTGAGGAGAGGGTAATGTGGAGAAAGCCAAGTATGTCACCCAGAACAGGCTGCTTGCCTAAAGCATTACTGAGCTCCAAATAACACCCCAAAATGACCCACATTAGGCTGTATCTCCCATCTCATCAGCTGAGCACATTAACAGATATTCACAGGCAGTAATCGTTGTCAAAGACATATCAGCACAGGAGTGCATTTATAGCACACACATAGCCAGTGTTTTTCACTGTAATGGTTTCAGCATAATGGCTAAAAGGATACTTCACAATGCAACAACAAAACCACATACACACACACAGCTATACAGAAATCTAACAGGACCAGTTTAAATGCATTTTAGCGTGCACACATTTAGAAGTACATATAGATGTCTAACCTAATACTGAGCAATTCTCCTTTACATCTATCAACAGTCACTTGTTAAAAGTGAGAGGCCACAGAGAGATGGAGAAAGAAGGGAAAAATTAGGCATCTTGCAGGTGAAAGGGAGAACTAGTTCCGAAAGAGAACTAGCTTGTCTGCCAGCATGATTATCACTACTCTAATGGGAGTGTGTGGTTTAAGGCTATATCTGCTCTCTCAATCTTTCATTAAAAACGGGAGGAAAAAAAGACAAAAAAAAAAAAATCCCACTGTCGCCTTGAGGCATCTCAACTCTCAGTAAAACTTGAGGCTCTCGCTGTCCATTTGGGATCCTTTCTAATTGCTCATAAAACAGACAAACGCTATCGTACTGCTGTAACTGTGAGTTAATGTTGAGTTATATATTTCTGTCTGTGTTTGAATTATAACAGATACTGGCACAGAACCACACTGCTTGCAGTTTGCAGGTTTGAAAGCCTTTGTATGTATATAGTACCCGTTGACGTCTGGCGGTGTAAATGCTCTTTTCAGTGGGATACATGTGGTATTTGGGGACTGCAAAGAGGTCTAGCATTTAACCAAGTCAAACATAAAGCAAGTGGAGTGAAAGGCAAGAACATCAATACCATTAGCCCTGACTGACTTCATCCATGGCCGTTTTCAGTAGGCCATATAGCAGGTCTGGTTGGTCTGTACACCATTTCATATTGCCAGCATTGCCTTGATCATGGTCAGATGACACAGAAAAGCCACTAGTAGCCTTTCCACCAACAGCTCCATCACCCATACACTGCTCCCTATTCCACTTCTGCACATGCCGAAAGCAAAAGCCTGTCACCTGATTCAGCAGTGAAGCGACATGGGGAATTTCCCAGACACCATTTCAGCCGAGACTGGATTAATCTCCCTACCCGGTTCCTGCAAATACATCTCCAGGGCAACTGATTCCACCAAGAAAACGTCACCGGGTTTCATCAGAGCAGCCCATCCTGCACTTGAGCACTCCTCCAAACACTTACAGCTAAGACACTCACACCTCTCTAAATATGAGGCCAAGATGATTCATACGATTATTAATGAATATTTACTGTAATACTCGGTAATATACTGGTAATGCTACTGTTCAAATTACACCCAGAACTCCTTAGTTACCACAAAATATCAGTCCTGCTCACTGAATTCAGATATGAGCATAACAGTACATTGCTGAGGCTCAGACAGTGAGATGTGTGGACTAAGACAGGCAGATAAAGAGTTAAGCCACTGCCGCAGGAGCATGTCAAACAGGCCCTGCTCTGCTCCCAGTCCCCAAGCTACTCTGCATACTTCCATAATTAATGTAGACACTAACCATGCTTTAAGAAAAGCTATCTATTTTTTACCTCTGTCTCTCCTTCTCTTGCACACACTCATTCTTTCTTATTCTTTTCTTTCTCTCTCTCTCTCTCTCTCTCTCTCTCTCTCTCTCTCTCTCTCTCTCTCTCTCTCTCTCTCTCTCTCTCTCTCTCTCTCTCTCTCTCTCTCTCTCTCTCTCTCTCTCTCTATCTCTTCTACTTGTGAATGCCATCCAACATAAACAGAGCAGTGAGAGTCTCTGTCTGGCACTTGAGAACCATCTCTCTGTTTGGCTTTCTACCCACAAAGGCAAATCCGGCTCACCGCTAGCTTTTGTGCAGCTTCAAATCCCGTCACAAGGGCGCACGGCAGCCTTATAGCTCACTATGTGAGAGAGACGAGAAGACTGAGAAAAACAGTTTGGCAAAAAGAGAGGAGGAAGAAAAAGAGAGAGAAAGAAAGAGAGAACGAGAGAGGGAGGTGTAGCCTATTGGTTGGAAAAGGTGAATGAGGGAAAAGGTCAAGAAGTACAGCTGATGCTAGTTTGGATGTGTTGGAAGGGTCTGAAGGATAACAGGAGAGACTATAGAGAAACAGGAGAGGTAGGACGGGGGGGGGGGGGGGGGGGGGGGGCTATAGAGCAGTGCTCCAGCAGACCAACTCTAACCAGCCTAAGCAGAGCTGATCAGCCCGGGCTGTGGGTCCTCCCTGCCATGCCCTCCTCACATTCCAGCCTGCATTCCGGGTCTCTTCTTAGCTGAGCCCCCGGACCCAGCCGCCTCGCATCAGACGACAGCATTGCCTTAATCGATGGCACAGTGCCAGGTACCAACCGGTGCAGACGGGGAGGAAGGTGGGGCTTAAGAGGCGAAACAGCACCACCTCTGACAAACATCTCCCTTTCTGTGCCATGCAAATCAACAACCCACAAATGCATGGATGGGACAAAAGATGGAATAGACGGGAGAGGTAATATTTCATTTGGCAAAGTCATACAGCTAGGTACCAAGAATCTGTTTGTAGTCACTTCTGAATCATAAACAAAGGAGAATATAAATGTCATGTTTAAAGCAAACAAAC
This sequence comes from Chanos chanos, assembly GCF_902362185.1. Lineage (NCBI taxonomy): Eukaryota > Metazoa > Chordata > Actinopteri > Gonorynchiformes > Chanidae > Chanos > Chanos chanos. The sequence goes on from NC_044495.1 coordinate 27,314,954, forward strand.
AAACAAACAAATCATGAAACATATCCCATGTCCATCACACTGATGAAACTAGAACACAGCATTACCATTTTCTTCTATAAAAAAAAAACAAAAAAATAACAACTCTATTCACCTACGCAACCATCCACACAACCATGGACCACAGTCCTGGAAGCATCAATGCCGCTGGCTACACCCACCACACTGACCTGAAGGGCATGAAGAAGAGGAGTAGACTCCTGTAGAGTGTAAAACCAGCCAGTTCTTCTCCTGTCTCTGAGAAAGATCTGAGACAGATCTGCTCATACCAATGAATGGAGGTTTAGCTTCAGGGCAGAGCTGATAGGGCTTGCTCATGTTATTACTCCACATGTGAGTGGAGCTCCCCTGTTTAGGGCACACCTTTCTCTTCCAAACTCACCCACGCATGAGACAGTTGCATTAATTAAGTTACAACAAAATAAAATAAAATAAAATAAATGCTGAAGCAAATGTTGATATCACGGTGGCAAGGGAGATCAAAAGCCATGCTAAATCACGAAAGCCTATCATGGAAGAGGACTTTCTTTTCTGAATCTAGAAGCTTTGTGTGTGGATCAAGAGGAGCAGAGTGTAAAGGATTCGCTTTGCTTCTGGTGAGGATCTTATTTCATCGAATGAGCATTTTATAACTTTGCTGTGTGGAAAGTGTCTGTGAGAAGGGGAAATGACTACAGGTGTTGTAGCCGTTCTTCTGACAGCTTTCAGAGAGCTGAACTGGAAAATGATGGAAAATAAACGGACAGAGAGACACCACGCTATTCAGTTGGGAGTCTTTTTTCATGCTATATTTAACTCATATGAACTGAAAGGGAGCACATTATGGGAATCATGAATTGTGATAAAAAGCGAGGCTCAGTCTCCCCACTAATGAGAACCTATAGAGACATTATTACACATGATCTGAAATGTTTTCATTTCGCTGCTCAGATTTCTTAAGACGGGATGTACGCTTACTAATCTATATGGAACAGCCCACCACACAGATTTTCTTCATTATTTCTCTCTTACACATACATACCTGCTTGCAGGCACTTACAAACACGCATACACAAGTATGAACACTCATACACACATCCCACACAAACACACATTCCACAGAAATACACACACCCACAGTTCACCCTTTCAAGACTTCAAGAAAGACTCCAAAGAGATTGGTAAATCATTTATGGTCCTGCAGGATGTACATGGCTAAAAGTCACACACATTTCACATTGGCACTTATGAGTAGAACTGAAATCTCAACAGTCAAGTGCCTTCAGCCCATGCAGTGTTAGAAATGAGCTAGACTATCAGAAAAACAAAACAAAAAATGAAAGAAATCATGTAGTCAACGTTAAGCGATCAGATTATGGTGTGTTCTGGGGCACAGTGGCTATGGTCTCAGTGAGGTGACTATGTAATGACAACTTTGTCTGCTGGAGTCAGGTGACCGTGCTCTTAGTCTCTGCTCTCCGCTGTCTGCATTCCAGCAGCCCAGATTCCAACATTCAGAGATGAGCTGATAGCCAGGGCTGGAGGTGAGGGAAGAAACGAGCGCAAGCACGTACACAGCAACAGACGCATATACACCATCCATCTAGTCAAGCATTACACACGTACAGTTGAGCAAACACAGTGGCATTAACTCACCACCAGACATATCACACAACCATAATGTGAGCATGCACACACCTACGCCCTAACGGGGGAGGGGCCACAGGGTGAGTGGGTCCACGGTTTGGCAAGCACTATGAGTCCATTTTAACTAAACTATAAAGTCGACCAGACACAGTCCTTCACTGATAAGAGAAAATGTTTAGCCTACTATCATCAAAGGCTACAGTAAGTTTGCTCCAAAAAACATATAGAAATAGTTAATATGACAACTTCAAATGAATTCAGCTATAAAGCACGGAATTACAAAAAGAACAGTTTGGGTGGAAGGTCCTGTACAGGACTTAAATAAAGCAGACAGGTGACTGAAAGGGTCAGTGGTGTTCAACAGAGTGGGAGTATTGTCTCTATCTCCTCAAAACACAACAAACTCACTGACCTCTAATAATGGGGATTACTGCCTGTCAGATGATTGTGTAGCTGTGAAGTGCAGTAGTGATGCCACTCCCAGAATGCCTCTGAAGGCAAAGCAGGGTGAATGACAGGGCAGCCGTAGGCTGAGAGTGGACGTGGAAAGAAAAGAAAAAAAAATGGAGCTCAATCAGTGAGCGACCTCTGACCCCACTGAGCATAATGAGTCAACAAGTGCAGAATGTTTCACAGTCTGGGTCCCTGAGGTAACAAGCTCACCACTGATGACAGCAGATCACTACCCTCTGTGGCCAGGTAGCCTCACTGCATATGCACTCAGTGGTCAAAACTGCATAGAAGTTGTGGAAAGGGTTTTGGAAAGAGGTGTCACGATTGGGACCTTGGGTTTGCAACACCTGTATCTGGGAACTTCCTTAAAACCTGACCAAATTTCATTTTGCATTCCCATACTGTGTCTGGATGAGAGGCTGACAATCAGTCTGATAGACCAGAATCGAGGCAGCCTCCGGAAATATCACCATAAATCTGAGCTGCTCAAAATTTCAGATCAATTCAGAATCAAAAATTCAGATTAAAGATCAATTCAGGTCAAACAAATTTAGTTGACTGAACTTGAAAATTCATTTTCAGGCTACACAAAAAACTAGTGGTCCATACTTGGGCCATGCCCATGCATGGGCAATATGGCAGAAGAACATTCCCTTACTTCAAAATGGAAAAGGATCAACTAACCTGAAAATGACAATATGGTACAACACCTATCTGTAATTGATAGGTGAAAGATATCGAGTATGCCTACCACAATGTTTGTCGTGTCCATCTGTAAGTAGGTGGCTTACATCGTTTGTTCTATGGGGTAATCTATGTTGTTAAACCTTCAGTGAAGCTTTCTTATCAATCAGTAATTGTCCGTTTTCTGCCTCATTGGCTTAAAGTCTAAACAAATCCTGTTGGCATGAGACTCAATCTCTGATTTAACCCACATTTATTATCCTAGGAGGACACCAGCAGCACTGATCCAAATGTCAGCTGGGAAACTGACACAGAACAGGAGGACTCTGTGGTACTGTCATCTCAACTCATCATTTGAGGTCCACAGCTTTCCGGACTTAAAGTCAAACAAAGGCTGAGGGAGACTGAAGGAGCTAACCTCTGTTATACTAGTCATTATTGATGGCTCCTTCAAACCTCCCAAAGGCATCCATTCCACTTTTTTCTATCTTAGTCATATCTGCACAGACTAGTCAGGGCAAATCTACTTCAGTGTTAACATCTACAGGACCATTCATTTCCCTCTGCTGATATGCTCTGTAATAACTGTGAAATGATTCAAAACCAACAGTTTAATCAATCACTAATCAGTCCTCAGGCCCAGACTTCTACACCCCGACATGGCATGAGACTGTATACTCCAACATTAGGAATATTTTACATATGTGCATCTTACTTGGATTTATTGCAAAACTAAATATGACAGGAATCAATTAGATCTGGACCACCATTCATAAGAATGGCAAATCTGTGTAAAGACTACAGAAGGAAAAAAAAATCTGTGATACAGAGATTCTTGATATTCACAGCTGAGGACACATCTTGTCTTTTTGACTGTAACTTTGAGCGAATCCAGAGAGTCTATAGTTAAGCGCACCTTTGCTATGACTGCAGGCCTGGATACAAGGAACAGATGACTCTGCTCATTTGCATGAGTTTACTGAGACGAGAAGTGATGGAAAAGAAGTCGTAATGGGCATCAGAGCATAGGGGACGATTTATGCTTTCACTGAAACCTTGTAAACATTCTCAAAGGGTTCAGTGACAGAACACTGCATAGCTCCCACATTGCACGTTGCTGACTTCATCTCTCTGTCACACAAACAGAAAGATTTGGAGATGAAGACAAAATCATCTCTGCCTTGACTGAGGCCACTAACACCCCCCCCCCCCCTCCTCCCCCCACTCCCCACCCCCACGCCACAGCAAAACTCTGAAGAATGTCCTCATTACAAACGAATGAGGGTGTGGATACTGAGGTGGATTCCTGCTTTACGAAAATGCCGCTCTCTCCCTCTCTCGTTTCGCCCACTCCTCCTCAGTTCACTCTGCAGAGGCTTGTCACACGCCAGCCAATCTCTGACTCACTCCATTTGCATGCTGGGAGCTATTTAGGGTCGGCAAAGGTCACTGAAACTGTTATTTTACATTTGTAAAGGATTCTAATGATATAAGTGCATGACAGACAACAGTGAGTCACTGTTAACCAGTGGATCAGTATCCATATAATTAATCTGATTAACAAGGTGTTTGCGACCATCACATGCAATTCAGTACAACATTCTACAACACAGTAGTTTAAAAGAAAACATCTACTGGAATATATATACATGAACAGCACAATTTTCAACAAACAAGGCTCACTATTAAAAAGATACAAACACAGCACATGAAGGCACAGTTTATTTAAAAGTTGGATACATCACATGAAATTTTCTAGAACAGAATCTGCCTCGTCTAAAAAGTCCTGTAGTTGCCACTAACCGATGACAAAACTTAAAAAAATAATAGTCTATTCACCATCCCAACCTAAGCTTTTTGCTTTAGTGGAGGTCACAGATTCTAGCCTTAACAATTTTCATACGGTAGATGGATTCTGAGTGACTATGAACTGAGCAGGATGTTGAATTGGTTGGGAGAGTCATGAGTGTAGGATTAGCATTAGCCTAACAGCCCAATAGTTGTGGAGCCCTGGCTAACCCCACACCTCTGCCAGGAGCATTCCAGACCAATGCTCTTCAAAGGCTTTTCCTCCTGGGACCCTGGGAAAACTCCCCTAAAATCATGCAGCCAGGCCTCTGCCCTTCAATTACACTACCTCTGGCTGTTCTTTTTGAGAATGCTCAACTTCAGCACCCATTGAAGGGCTGTATGCAAAGACATAACAAAGTTTCACGATATCACTGATAAACCCATACTGTGTAGTATATAATTACAGCGCTTTGAGCATGGACAAACCCTGTGTGTGAATGTGGGACAGTTGTTCCATCTCTAAACTGTGGATTCCATGATGTCTGTTTTGCTGAGCTGAAGAGTCAAAACCATGCATACACAAAAATGAGTGCATACCATCCACTGTCTCATGGGAGGCTTTAGCTCAGACACAGCAGTTAGTCTCCAATTAACATTGCAATGAATGAGCTCAAAAGATACATAACAGAACACACCCACTAATTAGGGCCAAGATTTACTTCCAAATTTCAGACTGCAAAAATAATATGTAGGCTACATACAGCCACAGGACACCATGTGCTTCCACAGTGTGGAAAATTAGATATGTTGTTTTGAAATGCTGGATCTTACACATCAACAAATTCTGGAGATAAGGTAAATCCGATCTATTGATTAGTAGGGGTGTAACAATCCATCGATCTGTATTGATGCATCAACCAAATAGCGAACAATCTGGTGTCATCGATGTGACGTAGAAACATCGATGCATGCATGTTTATTTTCACACCTGTTCCAACATTATCCACGACTCCTCTGTACACTCCTACGCCGTAGGTGGCGGCATGCGGTGTAAGCTTGTTGCAGTCCACCAATTAAAGCCTTGCCTGCATGCTAGTGTTCACATTAAACCGCCTAACGATGCAGACGCAATCTACCAGTCGTCCGAGCAGTAGCAGCCCAGAAAACGAAGTTTTACACTCTCCAGTTGGTAACAAATCGAGGGTGTGGAAACATTTTGGTTTTAGAAAAAATAACGGACAGCCAGACAAGACCGTTGCTGTTTGCAAAGAATGTAAGTGTGAATGAAGATACTCAGGTAATACCACAAACTTGTCAGGTCACCTGAAAAGGCGACACTGTGTCAAAGCCGGTGGCTCTAACATGAGAGAGACTCCCACACCCACACGGCTGACAACCTTTTTTCCTCAAAAATTGACCCACACTTCCAAAAGAGCAATGAGTATTACATAATGTTCAAATAGTATTACAAACTGTGAATTCATAGAAATGTAACAGATTGTGTGAAATTTCACATCATTTCATATTGACTGCAGACCCCTGTATCAAACCAAATCGCATTGCAGCAAATTTTTAGGTATCGAAAATCATAAGATTGTTGGCTAAAAGGATCTATGTAGTATCACATCGTGATGAAACTTGTGATTTACATCCCTATTGATTATGATTAGTGGGTCATGTGATTGGTTCTTCACTTCATGCCAGATTGGCATGAGTGTGGGATGAACTCCACTGAATTTGTCTCTCACTCTCAATGATAAATCTTCATCAGTGGCTGGCTCACAGTTTGATCAGGTGCGAAGATCACATGGAAAACAACTGGCTTTCCCTTGCAGTACCGACGCTATTTCCAGGACAGTATAATACCCTCTAAATCCCTTGGTGAAATGTCACACACATCAGGACAGTGTCCCAAAAACTGCCGTGGTACAGACTAAGTTTATCAACAGACATATATGATCCACAAGTGGAAACAGCACTCAGAGAGAATATGAGTTTTATGGGGACAGATGTGTAAGAGGAATCCGATCCTCATTCATCTGCTGTCAAAACCCCAAATGTGAGACATTCATTTATTCATATGGCAAAATCTGGAGCGTCATGGAGCAAATTAGAAATAATTTCTATCAGGAGATTCAATGTACAAAAACATCAAATATGAGCTTTTTTGGATCTGAAATCACATGGCTCAGCTATACCACTCTCCAAAAGGAGAAAAATGATCTGAACTCTCAAACAACCCTTCTCAGATTTATCCCGTAATCAAATCATCAGGGCACATCATTCCCTTGGGAATGCGGTAAAGCACGACACAGATATGAACATTTTCTACATTTTCTAGAATTATGCTAAACTAATACAAAATCTATGGTCAGCCTAAATAAATCTGCAGAGAAGAGGAGAGAAAAGTGCATCAGTGGGGAGGCTGTGTAGAAGAAAAAAAGACTGGTAAAGCTTGCAAACAGCTGCTTTCTGAGTGCGTGTGGGCAGGGTAGGAGAAACGAGTGCCTCTTGACAAAGACGAGTATTTTAATAAGAGCAAAGCATGTAGGCTACACTACAACCGACGGTCCACCCACTCCACTACTCCCTCTCTCACTTACTCTCCCACTTTCTCATTTTCTCACTCGCACTGGCCAGCTCTGTGAGTAAGCGGTCAGGCAGGCTATGGTGCAGAATTCCTCCTCTCCGTTTGCCCTCTCGACCGACATTCTCCTTCACACAGGCACCATCACCCGGGCAACCCCGCACTCCCATTATGGCCAGCTGGTCTATTGAGAGCCGCCCCTGCCCAGCGTCTGAACTTTTGTATTACTTCAAACGGGCCAGAGCAAGTTTACTTTAACTCCCACACCATTTTGGCTGGAAACAGAGTGGGGGAGCCTGGGCCAAGGCTGAAGAGTGAGAGAGAGAGAGAGAGAGAGAGAGAGAGAGAGAGAAAGAGGCCCATGAGCAGAGTGGGGCAAGAGGCAGGGGGAAGGAGATTTGAGGCGCTTTACCTCATACTGATTTAACTCTTCACATGCTGAACTTACACTAGTTCTGAAAAGACACTCTAGAAACTAGACAGGGACTCAGAGATCATATATCTTCCACAAGATTCTGCCACTGTATCAAAATTTTTAAAAAAATCCATTAAAAATGCATGATTAAGTCAAAGAAGTCAATTTTTTACATTTCTTTGTCATATAATTCCTGGAAATACAAAGCCAACATCTCAATGATAAAGTGACAAAGTTTTCTTTGTCATCCCACCAGTTGTAAGGTAATTTGGCTGACTTTGCCTATCACACGAAGTTTTAAAGTAATGCCTCTCAAGTGTATCTGTATCAGGCTTTAAGTTCTCACCACACACAGCCTCAAGGCAGCTTTACAGAAAGTCAGGCCCTGGTCTTCTGAACCCAGGTCCTGTATTTTTGCTTTAAGCTCATTTAAAATATTCAAGCACTTTTCCAATACAGATGACAGCATCAATTACGGGAAGATGTAAAGCAGGAAAACTCAAGTCAAAACGATAGCTGAAAGTCTGTTTTTTGGAGAGTGGCAGTTCACTGTGCTTTCAGCTTGTGTGGGAGGTGTAAAAACAGAGTCAGAAAGGGCAACAGTGCATTCTGCTCCCACTTGTTTCTGTGGGAGGGAGAGAGGAGAGGAGAAGGAGGGGGAGAAAGAGAGGGAGAGAAGGAGCCAAAGGGACAAAAGTGGTGTCACAAATACAGACATCAGGCACAGGTCGGTGTAATTGCTCAAGACAAAAGAGATGCTGCTGTTGCCCTGCTGACCTCTCCACCACTGATTCAATGAGATTCTCCCATAGACAAAAGACAAAGGGGAGCAGTCAGCAGTAACATATAAATAAATATATGTACATATACATGTGTGTGTATATATATATATATATACACAATTAAACACAACATGCTGTTAGCCACTCAGTTGTGGTTAGCAACACTGGAGAATCACATCCTCAGAGACACACAAGTAGACACCTTAAAGACTCTTGGGAAGCACCTTCAGCTTTTCAAACCAAATGTACATATGAGCGCAATCCGGTCATGAATATCTAGGCACCACAACAGAAGGCCTCTCTGAGGGAGAAAGAGAGGGCAGCGGGGTTGGGTGGGACATGAGGAGGTTTTTTGCAGCCAGGTCACCCCGTCCAGGTCAGCAACCCTTGTGAAGTCAAGCTGTGTAGACTACACCAGGCTGCAATCCACCTCCACATATGTAGTAATGAGAGTTCCTGCATATGGTCTATGTATTTCAAGGCTCATTGGAGTGTAGATGTGAGATGTTCTTCAGTTGGTCTTTCAGAGAGGCCCCTCATACAGGCTGTGAAAAGCTTTGTGTTGTTCATCCATTTGGGGACCAAAAGCAGGACAAATGTTTATGTTGCCAAGTGTTACATCTTACTCAGCAGAGAGTGAGAGAGAGAAAGAGAGAGAGAGAGAGAGAGAGAGAGAGACGCTTGTAGCTCTGTGTCTGGAGGAGTAGGAGGCCTCATCTTCAATAAAAGCAAACAATGGTCTGCTTTTCACAAGGATGAAGGTCTTTAAAAACCAATACGACTGCGGTGGCTGTGCGCCTTGCTGGCGCAGACTCTAGATACAGCTTTCTTGCCACCTTGGACGCTGGCACAGCTGAAAGGATTGAAATTCTCAGCCAATGCACCAACAATTCACAGAGTTATTCAGACTCCTCCGTTCTGTCTTGTGCTCAGGAGCTGCCATTGTGACAGAGGAACAGAAGAGCAAGGCCATGCTTTTCCATGCAGTTTGTGCATAACTGAACCATAGCTGTTAAACCGAAGACTGAGCCACAGAAACAGGCTGAAATGACCATGATAACATAACAGTCTTTTTTCATAGAGCTTCTATGCACGCATTTAGTCTGATGAGAAAAAAAAAAAACAAGAACAGCTCCCTTTTCAAAAGCAAGACCCCTGGCTGTCTAGTGTAGCTCCATGAGCACTGTCTGACAGAGTCTCTGGGCTAGGGCCTTGGAAATCTCAGCTGACACTGCGATCACGCTGACACGCGAGAGCAGCTCTCCGGCATTCACGCTCTAATGCAAGACACGTTTCTCCACGCTGAACTGAAGAGGGCTACGGAGCTCCAGAGCGCTACTGTGTGGCTGCTGGGGAGAAAAGGAAGAAAAACCAGGTATAGTGAGAGTGAGAGAGAGAGAGAGAGAGAGAAACTTTCTCCGCCATCTCGAGTTCAGTATTCAGTAGTATCCACTTCCTGTGTGGGTAAAAGTGTTGGAGCTTTGGCATTGCCAAATCAATCCTGAGACTCAATCTGAATGGGCATATGCTTGCATCAAAACAGGTCTGGGCAGAGTGGTTTAGAAGTTACAGTTTTAAAAAAAATACACTACAGCTGAACAGCAAGCAGGCAGTGAAAAGGAGGGATCCTACAGAAAACACTGGGGTTGTACATCAAGTGAAATCCTATGCTGCTGATAACAGTTAAATAGCCAGCCAAACATTGACAAACTGAAGCAACAGTTAAATCTTGTAATGTCAGCAAAAAACAATGACTAATGCTATTTGCCATCATATAACTACTGATTCAGTACGGAATACATTAAGCACAATCAAGTATAGAATATGGACACCTACATGTCCGTTCCGCTGATAAAATGTCACACTGTTTCAGATGGATCCAAAGCTACAGATACTGCACCAGCCATCTGCACACTCTTAGTAGACACTCTGAGTCTGACATTTTCGCTGAAATTCTGTCAGCGCTCTGCTGAAACATGTTTCATGTCAATCACTAATATTTTTCATCAAATCAGTTGTGCCTTAGAGTCCAGACAGTCAAATCTGCAATCCAAACAAATTGAGCTGAATGAGCATAAAAAGCAAACTAAAAGAAAGAGTGCTTTAAAACAAAACCATAATATAACCTTAAACATAGTTAAACAATAATAAGGATGGTTAAAAGGGGTGACACAGAGCATTTAAAACCTGTTGTGCACAAAGCTGTAAATTGAACAATTTGCTCTGAATTGGCATTGAGTGATAGCACAGTGATTACATTTGACGATGAGGTCATCATGTGTCAGATTCCATCATGTGCACGGCACTCTGTCTAATGTACTTAGTTTAGTTCCAATGTCTCCCCTGGTGCTGGGGCCCTGAGTTAATAAAGCCCTCAACAAGGCTCTTTGTCCTCTCCCCTCTAAACGTTTTTCACCAAACTTCATTATTATTCGATGTAAAATCTTCTAAAACAGTCAGAAGTGCCCATGTTTTCAATTGGCATGTAAAATGGCACAGCTATTTTGAGAATTGAGTGGAGGGCTCCGTTGTTTATACAACTCCTAAAGTGAGAGCAGTAACCACATGGACATCTAAACGAGTTACTACACAGCAGCGCATTCCTTCGCTAGCGGCTAAGTCAACATCACGCTGGATGAGACACACACCACAACTTAATTACACAGCAATAGCAGTAATGAGGACAAAGTTCATCTTGAGTTGAGAAATATGCTAGCAAATGACCAAGACTGTGAAACTTCAAGCTATGTAAACCAGCTGGACACTTCTAAGGTTTACCTCACAAAATGCTAAATCAAAGTTTCCTGGACTGCCTGTGTAATCCAGCGCAACCAGTGCTTTGAGAAGGTTCACCTAACTTACTGGTTCTGTTCAACACCTAACAGAACCTTCAAATATCCACCACTGCAAAGCAGACAAGCCCATTCAAACTAAATCCAATACAGTACCCCCTTCCCTCCCACCCCTCGTCGGGCCTCAGTGAAGCCTAACACAGACTTGAAAAACCTCAGTGACTCAGCCATGATTCAGCCCCTTTTTCTGGAGCCTGTTTATCATGACCCAACCAATATGTTTGTTTTTTGGGTGGCCTGTGTCAGAGGGTCAGCGCTGCCTTCTCTCAAACATATTGCGCTGGGCCCCCAAAACAGATAGTGAGAGAGAGGGAGGGAGAGAGGCCCTGAAACAACTTGATCTCTTTGTCTGAAAGAATGTACAGTGTGGAATGTGAAAGTGTTAGTTCAATACACAGAAAAACGCCTCTGCACAAAAGAATCTGTCTGGCATCCAGAAGAAGAGCACTAGCCTTCAGAGAACTTCAATTCAAAGTGCAGGCTATTAAATGCTTAATTGCAATTCACATCGGGTTTTTTCTCTCTTTTTTAAGAACAAAATGACATCTGAGGAGTCAGTTAATCATCATAAACAGGCACAGAGAGAAAATTACTGCATAACTACATCTCGCATGCGTGCAACAACAGTTTCTCCAAGGTCAGAGAGTCAGAAACACTGTTCTCTTAGTGACCTTCCAAAGCAGTTTCATTGCCAGAATGTAACACAAAATCCTCATTCATGTGAAACAAACAATAATAGTGAACTGTTTAAAATCTGCCATGCATACAGCTCCTCACTTCTCCTGCCCACACTTGGCAAGCATATCACTAAACACATGAAAGCCCACATTCTCCCCCAGTCCCTGGGCTTTCTCCAATTTATGACAGTTTGAGTGACTGGCATTCCAACACTGCTCTGACAGAGAGGGGCTCAATTGCTTTCAGCGTGAATGCACCCTTACTGTGAAGCGGCTTCCATTGTGCACCTATCTGTGGAACGAGTACAGCTCTGGTCTCTTCTCCATCCCTTACATACACACACTCGCTATCTCCCTTTTTTTCTGTCTGTCCTTCTGATCATCTTTTTCAAGCCTTTGAGGACAAGGAAAAGTTCAGAGACTAGGTCTTTTGGGTGGTGCTTTTCTGAAAAACTGGAAAACGATCAAAGGAATGTGTTAGCAACAGTTTAAGATCATGGTTTACTTTCAGGGATGAACCTCAAACAAACCTGTGTCTAAATCTCAAATAAATCTGTGTCTATTGATAAATCAACACACTGCCATATTTGAGCACACTCACAGAGGAGTTTGGGGGGGGGGGGGGGGGGGGGTTCTTTTGACCTAACTATTAGTGATCGGGCATCAAACAGGAGCACACGTTTCGCAGAATTCAGTTGTCAAGCTTTCAGAAATGGAATAATTTATAGTAAATCCAAACATGTGGCTGTCTGACTATTGAAACAGAGAGGACCACACAGACTAATTTACCATTTGATGAAGCGCATCCCAACATTTTTTTCCTCTCTTTGCTTTGTATGTGTGAGCCAATTATGTCACAGTTCATTTCACTCAGAAAAAGATCCTTCCCAAGACCTGAAATCCAAACTAACACATTTTCTCACTGTAGAAGCATCTATAACAACGGAAAGGGAAGAGGGGGTGGGGGGGGGGTGTAAAGAGGTGGCAAATTCATACTGTTTGCAGTAATTTGTTTAGTCTTAAGTGAGAGACATTTCCTGGTCTTTAGAGTAGCTGCAAACATCCATGCTGCAGTTAGGCAAAAGTTTTTCAGTTCTGTCCAAGGCTATATAGACACTCCAAACAAGAGGCTCACTGACACTGAACAAATCCATTCCATACTGCAAGCATATGGGCATCACACTCAAAACGCACACAAAAAAGGCTTAAACCCAAAATAACACTCAAACTGAAACTATTTCAACCAAACAGCGTCACAGCAAAAAAGGGTCCCCACAGATATTGAGTGCATGTTGAAATAAGTGGTAATTCTACACAGTGTTCAGACCTGTTTATGTGATTTTTATCCATGTTGGAAGATCAGTAAGTTTTGCTCTGGCATGCTGAGGTAAAAGGGCTTTGTACACAGCTATCTTATCAGGTTTTACACACGATGCTCGTCATGTCAGGTATATGCTGTCATATCAGGGCCAGTCTGGGTTCATGAAAAGTGCAGTTGTCCCCGACTCCATTGCAGCCAGCCAACAAGACTACGTGCGGCTACAACAGTCCTTACTGTGACAGTATGGGTCAATTACTCACGTATACGTGTCCCTCATAAGTCAGTACTTTATTAAACTCAATATCTTACAAGGGGTTTTAATGTTACACCATTAGTTAAAAATACAGTCCAAATGGCTGGAGAAGTAGCAATGTGCAGATTTTCCATGTCCTTCAATTCTCACTAAGCTCTCCCTTGGCAACCACTGTGACAGAGCTAACTCTATCCAATACTCAGTTGTTCACAACTCCTTTTTTTCAGTTTGTTGCTGGGAGAACGAAGAAATTCTAAGCATCTGTCATGTAAAAAAAAGTCTCAAATTCTATGCTCTGAATATATTCTGCAACTGAACAAACAAGAAACACAGGGAAATTATTTAAGGCATCAAGCGATTTCTAGCGGCAGTTAATATGGCAAACAGAAGCATGACAGCAAGCAGCAGTCAGCAGTCACTGTACGGGTACCAGAGCATGTTCAGTATGATACAGTACGGTGTCCTTTTTGGAATAATTCAACATATTGTAACACTTGTCAACACAATCTGTAAGGACACTCTCCTGACAGAAACCACCTCTCGCTCCTCCATTTGAAACATGAAGACTAATATGTTGCTATTCAGAAGTAATGGCTACCTGATAAGATTTATTTGATGTGTTCAAATATGGGGATGAGGACAGAACAGGTGAGATATGGTGTGAGTGAATCACCTGCTGTAGCTAAGTTCTTGTTTCATAGGAGAAACCGGCTATGTGAGTCAGAGGAGGACTATCCTCTCCAGAGGAGCAGGTACTGACGCACATTCACCACTCCTATTAAACATTAACGTTGCTCTGGGCCCATTCAGCTTCCCGACAGCCAGAGCTACGAACAACCACCATTTCACACTGCCAAGCTCCACCACCCAGACTAAGAGACATCACACATGCACATGCACGCATACACACACACGCACGCACACACAAACACAAAACTTGCACACATATATAGCAGGCAGGATTCACTTAGTCCGTTTTAAAGGGACAATCTATACCATTTGAGATGTTTTTCCCCTCTCACAATTTCAAACAAACAAGGAGCAGAAAAGCAAGCTGTGTCGACAGAGGTCATAAAATTGGCTGAACACACACACACACACACACAAACACAAACACACACAGGTAGATGGGCCCAGTGACAGCAGAAATTGGCTGGTGCACTCTGGTGCATTAAACGTGCCTTAATGGGTGATAAGACAAAGTGATGTGGATGGCGTCAGAGAGAACGTCAAATGTTGTTAACGGCCGATTAGAAGGATCATAAAGGGAACATTGACTCATTGGGCAAACAGCAGGTGCTGAGCCTCTGAGAGAGAATACATTCAACTGAAGATCTGTGTTAAGTGTGTGTGTGTGTGTGTGTGTGTGTGTGTGTGTTCTTGGGCCTTGGTTCTGTGATAATGTGTCTAAAGCACCTGGAGCTGTCGATAAGAAAATTATCAAAATGCGACATAGCAGTCCAGCAGTAAGCACTGAAGGAAAAGAAAAACATGGGAAAGCGGCACTAATGAAAAATCACAGACATTTTCACTGTTTGTTAGAATGCAGATGTGTCATAACCCTCCCATTTTCTTCCACGTCTCACTCCTTTATCCTTCTAGATAGCTTTGATAACATTAAACATAGCTGTGTGACTCAGTGTTTGTTTACTGATTGCCCATTGTGCAGTTTTGTTGCCTGAAAACTCCACTGACACATGAACTGATGAATTCTCCTCCATTAATTAGGCTGATAGCTAATCAGTCTTATGCTTCAATGATCAAGCATATGACTGATTATTGTAAGGTCTAACCACAAAGACAAGTGGAGACATATCCTTTAAAGGACTACTTCAGTGAATTATTCTGTCAGATCTTTTATCAGCTTTAAGTGTTTTTCTCGTCTCATATAACCCATGCCAACCAGTACAACAGTCTTGAGGATTACCTAGTAGCATGTTCTGATCGTGAACACAGTGACCACAAAGGTGCTGTGGGGAGGTGGGGACAGTAAGCAAACACTGACAAGTTTAACTCCTCATTCACGACTGTTCAGATGTATAGGTGACTGAGTGGAACACCGCCATCACAGATGGAAATGCTACACTGACGTTTAAGTAAAGAGAAAGACAGCGTCAGAAGGATGATCTATAAACGTCTTGCGCGTGCGGTGCGCACAAAGTCCAGGTAGTCTCTGAGAGGACCAGGTCATCTGCTTGCTCTCTGATGTCATCATATTCGACGTGTCACCCTGCTCTTGCTCTAAGTTAAACAGAAATAAACTGTTAATTCGCTGTTTGAACGACAAAGTTTGAATGAGGGGTGTCAATACAGCTGTTCTTAACGGACAGCAGCAAAACACCAAAGTGAGCGTGTCATTACGACGTCTCACGACAGTCCTTCCTCGCTCTCAAAGTCAAGAATTAATCAGGATGCAAGGATTCAATGTCCAAACAAATACCTATTTTTTCCAAGAAACAACAGCTGCTCGTACTAGTTTTCTTAGAAGTAGAGAATTCGTGGGTTGTTCAGCAAGGCCTTGCTTGAAACCTACTTTTATGAGGTGGTTGTGGAAAAAGTAGGCTGTCCGACAATCATAACAGAGGTTACACAGGAGGCTCCTCTCCGTGAAATTCACTCATGAGTCATTTTTCTGCTAAAAACCTCGGTTTCATTTTGGGGGAGTGACACACAAGGACACGAAAAAAAAAAGTTGGCCAGAAAGTTCATCAGCTTAGCATTAGTCACTTGAACTCTAATAATTAATCAAATACCATTCAGTGCATTGTCTACGGGAACTATTAAACGTTTGCATGGTTTTGCAACAAAATAGTTTTTTTCTCCATGTGTTGTGTTTTCCTTATCTGAATTCATATCATTTTAATACATCTTAAACCAGCGTATTACCCGTTAAGATTTACGAACCAAACTCAAATCGTATGCAGAACTCTGCCGTCTATACATCACTAGCTCATCCCTCAAAAACGAGAGAAAAAAGTATTCCCCATTCACATTCTATAGGTAATTTCGCCCGTAAAACACTGACGTATGTTTTGGTCGATTTTGACAAATAGCTACGCGAGGTCTGGTCATGTAAAAGACAAAATGATTAAGACTGAATGGATGTAATGGGCCAACACAGTGACTTGCGTATAAAACACTTTTAGAAAGCTTGGTTATTCATCCAAGTGAATCGTTTTCGTACCAAAAATTGCCCATTCATTGAAGTTCCGAAAACGACAGATAATTGTCAATTATCAAATTTATACTGTAGTAGTCGGCTGGGTAATCTGCGACTTTTCGAGCTCACTGAGAAAGCTAGAAAACTAAGCACGAAAGCAAAAAAAAAAACATGCTTGCGCTTGCAGAACTGAATCATCAACATTAGAAAAGTTTAACACCCTTCGTTAACATCTGCAACAGTTTTTCTTAGACTTTTCATTATTTTCCCTGTGATAAGACGCATTCTCGTCGCATTAGATGGCCCCCACTCATTATATAATAGCTAGCAGGCTATCTTGCTAATATAATTAGCCAACATTGGCAAAGCGTCTTGTTTAAAATAAGCAAAGCATTTTACTGAAATGTATTAAAGTTCACTTGATACTTACAATGCACTTTGGGAAACGGACAAGGGTGGATAAAAAGCTGAAGAAAACTGTTTAGTATCCGGTGTTTTGGTTAACCAAACAGGACTTATTAAATCCCTGCTTTTGACTAACAGCCCATATCAAACTCTGCCTCCACACTTCGTCCAAAGCGCCAAAAAACAAACATCAAACTTCAAAATATGCCCATCTCTCCGCTCCAGAATCAAAGAAAGACACGAAATGGTTCCTAAATCATCCTCTGTCTTTCTTTTAGATGCGTTCGCGGAAAAATTATCCTTCAGTATGTTTGTAAATAGTAACTAAACGCATCGAACTTGTACTCGTAGTTGTTCTGCCTTGTTGTAAAAACGCTTGAACTCACAACTCCTGCCTAGCAAGCGTCTTCTTCTTCATTGAATTAACGTTGCACGTCCACTAACCAGAGGTGCATACCGTCACCTACTGGACTAGTAGTGAAAATATACACCAAAGCTATCCAGTGCAAATATCCACGGAACGTATTTCAATTCATGATCCGCCTTACCCAGTCCATATTGCTCAGCAAACTAGTTAAATAGCTGACTTACTGAGTTAAAGACAAAAAAACTGAGAATTGCATGTTTATTAGAGTGGCTAGCTTTGTTCTGTTTACACCAACACGGTTTTTCAGTGTATGACCACAGCTAGTCAAGACTGGTGATTCTAGCTGGGAAATGACTGAGTGGCAGCAAATGCATGTGCTCTTAACTTTAAATTGCATTGGATCATAAGGTGAGGCTCTGACTGGTTGCACAGGCTAAAGGTCCTAGGGCACAGCAGAGCAAGGAAAACAGACTTCCACACAGCTCTTCATAGGGCTGAGAATCCAGGCCTCAGCAGACGGAGTTTGGGATATGCGCTCAGCTTCACTGATGACTACAAGATTAGACCTCAAACTTACAATTACTTACAACCTGATGTTACCAGCGAATCTAAATTTAAACAAAATGTGCTCTGATGGGAAACATCTGTAGTACAAGTACAGTAATAATAAATATTTGAATGTAAAGTGAGAATTTGAATGCTGTTCACTAAGTTTTTTGAAATCTTATTATTTCAGGTAAATGGATGGAGTAACCACATTACTGTCTGAACTTCAGGAACATTAAATGAGGAGAGAAAAAACAATCATTCCTATATTGTTTTGAATTTCTAGATATTACAGTATTCTGCTGTTGTGTTTTCGGATTGTTTATGATTACTACCATTATCAATATCGTATTGTATATAGTGCTGATTCAGGTTGTAGCTGGTTATAGCTGGTCACATTTTAAACTCTATTACTGAATATTTTGTCATTGAGTTCTAAACCCAGTATAATTTAAAAAGCAATAAGCTTAATATTTTTTCTGCTACATTGGACATGATGAGAGATCAACCAAACAACCTGATGAGAGATCAACCAGAATGCAGACATCCCCACATGCCAGCACAAAGCCCGCTGATCCCTCTCAAGCACTGAAATATGAATAGCTATGACTTCCAGAGTTGTCCTCCAATTTAATTAATGTCTGATCTTCATAGGATCAGACAGCCAGCTTCTGCAAGGACCTCATATATATATATATATATATATATATATATATATATATATATATATGCGTGTGTGTGAGAGAGAGACAGAGAGAAAAGGTATGCATTTTTTAGTTGTAAATTTCCTCAAATTCAGTAAACTGAGTCAAATCCACTGAAGAAAGAATGGCTCAACTATGGGAACCAAACACTGTGAAAACTACACCGAGTAATAAAGTGCTTGGAGTGTGATAATCTGGGCATCTTAAGACAATCATCTGTTCCTGCACTGCTAGCCTTGGGTGGAGTCCTTAGGTCAAAGATTGCATGAACACTCTGTGCTTAATGTGTTATTAAATATATATTTGATCATTAGCCTACTAAGCACATTACAGTACAAAAGAAAAAACAGTCTTTGGTCATCTCTCGTGGCTAGAGAACACAAATGCAAATGCACTCCCAAACATCAAAGGCAGAGCAGCAGCAAGCCACACTTGTAAAAGTGGATATATGCATTGATGTTTGAGTACTCCAGAAAAATCAAAAGAAAAAAAATATTTCCTCAAAAGGATTCCAAACAGTTTGACTGAGACAAATCCACAGGCACAGTGACTCAGTGTTTGATGAGGGACATTTTCATGTGTGTTTTAAAACTTCATAGACAATTGTCATGATGAGAAGGGGTGTTTAATGTATGTGTCTGTCTGACTGACAGTTTTCATAACATATAGTACAAACACAGAGATTTTCCAGAGCACAAAGGTCATTGTAGCATGTTAAAAAGCCTAATTTATTCATACAAAAACAGTGATCCATAGAAAGTCAATGTACCAACAAAGGCAGCTTATATTATAAGTCCACTCCATTACTGTGGTGAGGCAAGTTCACTTTAAACGTCACATTGCTGCACTATACAACTATAACCCTGAATAGACCAATTCCATATGAAACCAAGGGAAATTGTAACATTCCATTCAAAATACTTGATCTATTCATGAGATTTTCACAAATACACTGAACAAAAAGAAAGGAGCTGATAAATCGTATTGTCAAAGCTCAACACAAAAAGCCATCACCTCGTCTCATCACAAGCAATCCTGTTAACGTGAATGAAAAATGAGATTCTCTGAAGTCACAGAGGACCTGAAATGAGTGACTTCACAATAACTGGTCCAGATAGGGCCATCTTCAGTGGTCTTTTATCTGATCATCCTCCTCCAGCTTGCGGATCTCTCCCTTCAGGAAGTTAATGGTCTCTCGGCTAGCTTTCAGTCGCTCCTTCAGCTCTGTGATCTCCTGACTAGTTTTCTTCTTGGCAGCCTCCAGTTTCTCACGAGTCCTCATCTCTAACTCGGCAACTGAAGGGCAGAGTCACCAGGTTAGAAGCAAAGGTTACTTACCAATCTTGAACTGAACCAATGACTTGGAACTATCAGAAAATATGCATTTGTTTGCATACGCATGTGTCCTTGTTAAACTAGCCATTCTTCTACGCCTACCTCCAGACATAAGCACATTTTTGCCATTCAGCACCTCCAGCTATGTTGATTTAGTTACTGAGTAGCTTTAGTCATATAAAGTTAAGCAAATGCATCAACAGCTGAATGTGTTGGAGAAAGTTCTCATTACTTTTTAACTTGCTTTAAGCGATATTTTAAAGTTGTCACTTACATTCAGTTTCATGTTTGTAGGCCCCCAGTGTGAGCTGTCTGGTAGTGTTTAACAGCTGTTGCATCATTGCTGTGGGATCCTGAAAGATCTAAGAAAGCCAACAAACAAACAAGATTGTCTATGAAGACAAGACTTGGCATCATGTTGTTGTGACTATGGATATGTACATGACCAGAGTTTCTTTAATACATGTATGAAGGATTAAGCACTCTTACCATCTCATCATAGAATTCAGAAACAACAGTTTTCTTGGGCATGGCACTGGAGTCAGACTGGAAGAGCTTAAGAAGGTGATACAGAGTGACCTGGGAAGAGGGGTATTCAGACTTAAATGAATGTAATTCATCACATTTAATTGTGTAGTAACCATGCACAATGTGTACAGTATTCACATGATAACAGTACGTGTGTACTGTTAACAGCAACGTGAGTTCAGTGTAAATTCTGGTCTGGTGGTTTAACAGAATAAAACCAATACTTTCTTCTGTACCGATGTGTGGACATGGATATTGAAAGAGTCAATACTGAAAGAACTCAACACCGCAATACAGAATAACTGTGTGATTCTGCATTGGGAAGCTAAGCGTACAGTCTTGTTACTGATAAATAAAACATTTTAACGTGCGAGTGCCCACAATCATTTGTGCTTGCACAGTAGTCAATACATCAATGAAATTAATAAATTATCAGAGACACCCAATATGAGGTTATGGTAGGTGATTTTGACTAGAAAAAGAGATTTCAAATTGTTACGAATGTAATCTAGATGCTGTACTCACAGGTCTCTCATTAGGGTCAATGAAAAAGATCTTGATGATAATCTCAAATTCACCCCAGCCAGTCTCAGTGATCTCATACGGTGGCTTTGTGACCACTGAAATAGTTCACATTCAAACAAAACCAGTTTTTAGTTGCATATTGCATTTACATACATACAGATGCAATTGAAAATATTCAACCCCCCAAGGATTGTAAGGGTTTACCAATAAAAGTTTTTTCAAGAAGCTAGATTATGCTTTGGATGACTTCTTTACTAGTTGAGTGATACATAAAATCAACCAAGAAAATGTATGATTTAGTATTCGTGAGTAACAGGACATTTTGTTAATCTGGAAGAGTTATTCAACCCCTATTTAACATTGCTGTTTCTAAAACCTTCTGCTAGTTTTTATGGCCTAAAGTGGAGTTAAAACATAATGATTTTTAATTTGCTTCAGCTTTGATACATATATAAACCCATGAAGCTGTTCAAAGTGAGTTCCAGTCATGGGTAAGACTGAGGATCTTTCACAAAAGCTGAGAGAGGAAATTGTTTCATTGCACCTGAAGGGCACTGGGTGTAAGAAGATTTTCCAAAAATTTAACATTCCAAAAGACACCATTTGGAGCATTATACAGAAGTTTAAAACTTATGGCACAGCTGCAAACCTGCCTGGCCATGGGAGAATCGAGGGCCCTTAGCAACTTAATCAGGACAACTAATAAAAACTCCCCTGTTACTGCAAAACACCTACAGGATGACCTGATGAAGGCCGGGACAAGTGCTTCAGTAGCAACTATAAGACAAGCCCTGAATAAACAAGGACTTCATGGCTGGACTCCAAGACGCACTACACTCCTGACCGTGAGGGACATCAAAGGTTGACTAGAATATGCCAGGAGGAATTTGGATAGGACTGCACAGTTTTGGGAGATAGCTCTATGGACTGATGAAACTAAACTGGAACTCTTTGGATACATGGACCAGTGGTATGTCTGATGTGAGAAAGGCCAAGCTTATCACCAGAAGAATACCATCCCCACAGTCAAGCATGGAGGTGGACCACTGATGATGTGGGGATGTTTTTCTGCTGTAGGAACCGGCAATCTTGACCGTATAACTGGTATCATGGATTCCCAAAAATACCAGGCCATTTTAAAGATGAACGTGATGCCTTCTGTTGGTAAATTGAACCTTGGTGATAATGAAACTCTCCAGCAAGACAATGATCCCAAGCACACCTCCAAGTCAACCAAAGCTTGGTTGAAAAATAGATCCTGGAATGTCCTGGAGTGGCCCTCTCAGTCCCTGTATTTAAATCTTTGGTGGGATTTAAAGAAGGCAGTTGCAGCATGGAAGCCATCAAACATTAATGAGCTAGAGGTTTTTGCGCATGAAAAATGGCCAAACATTCCAAACGGAGGTGTAAGAAGCTTGTCAGCACTTACCCAAAACAAGTTATAAAGGCTAAACGATGCTCCACAAAGTAGTGAAACTGGGGGTTGAATAATAGTGCACATGCACATTTGTGAAGAGTGTCTCATTTTTCATTTGAACTCAAAGTTAAGCCCATTTATGTTCTCAAAATAACTCAAATATACATACATTTTTTTTTGCTGTTTCATGAGGCTTTTTGACATATATTTTCATTAACCTAGGGTCGCATCACTGTAACGTCTTTTGAGGTGAGGCGGTTGAATATTTCCGATTGCAACTGTATATCTGATACGCAAAATTATAGATACAGAGGAAGAATTTTTTTTTTCTTTACAAAGGCATTGTGAATAACATAAAACAGACCAACCTCTTAAAGGATTTCCATAGCTTTCATGAAGTTTAAACTGTATCTTCTTCACATATGCAGACATGTCCTTAAAGTAATATAAACAGCATATATTACATAAATCAAATACAAAAGTCCCAGCTATACAAATAAAACTCATTTTAAAATTGAAGCTCGAGTTATTATGAAAGTAAGATGCCTTTTCAAACTCCTTGTTAAGCGACTAATACAAATTTATCTCCAAGGTTTCTATATTCTTTACAATCAACACTCCATTGATGTCATTGTAACGTCACTGCACTTAATTTACAAGAGGGGGGAAATAAACTTACCTCGTTTCTATATGGTTTAACATAAACAGTCCACTGATGTGTGTGCCCGTCCTCTTCCCTTTTCTTTCCAAAGTATCTCGCGACATTACCGAATACAATTGGTTTAACAATTGTCACTCCCTAAAGATTAATTAACAAACGTTAGTATGCCTGCCATAATATAATGCGAACGCTAAGTTAAACGGCTGCGCTATCAATTCGACTTAAATGTCCGAAAATAAGAGTTATTTTCCGCTGTTTGCTGCACAGGACAAAAGGTCGACTTTCATTACGAATCGGTTTGATAAACCACTTGAGCTGTCTCTGAAAATTTACTAATGCGGCATTAATGAACAAAACATGCTTGCTGATCATATCGCTAACTTAGCTACTCACCTTAACTCGCCCCCCAGAATCTGGACCAAATTCAGCCATCCTCTTATTAAACATAGTACAGACAATGGAATGTTATTGATTCGAAATAGTTTCTATAAAACTATAACTGTACAACTTTCAACTAAACTGCGGTATCTGCGTGCCATTAATTACAGAAGGCGAACCCCTCTCTACCAGTTTCTCCATTCGTTTTAAAGTTGCTTAGTTTGCACAAAGCGGAAATTTTGGTTCACCCTTCAATGCTCGTCAGGAAACAAGCTCACGAGTAATAAGGGTTCCGTTATACTTATATTTGTCAGTCGCTACAATTAAATTATCACACACATAAATTGTGCTCTTGTTCATTTGAATACTGGACCACTCACCTGAAACAACTGATTGTATTACTTTAAAAAAAAATCATTTATTACTTATTGCGCGAGACGGAGAAGAACAGGTTTCTTACTGAAAACACCTGCCAAATTGGTTGCGGTCAAACTGGTATATTGTACGATTTCAACCCAGATGCTGCAATCGGGGCAATGTTACAATTATTATAAATGTGAAATAAATTGAAACAAATTTCACCAAGGTGGGCTGACACCAAGCTTTCAGGGTATAAGAACATATTCAAAGTAACAAATTCCGAGCTGAAATCTTGAAACAAAAGTAGCTATAGAAGAACGGGGGCAACTGTTAGCTGGCCTGCAATATACCAGGTTCGAGTTAATAATTTGCTATAACACAAATAGTTCGTACTTTTAGATGCACGAGACAAAGAGACAGGCATAAGAAAATAGATTCAAAGGTATTTATTGATTAAAAAATTAAATAAAAACTTCAGATCAACTTACCATGATGAGAGCGTGGTTGTGTGTGTGTGTGTATGTATATATATATATATATATATATATATATACACACACACACACACACACACATATATGTCTATACACACACACACACACAGAGCATAAACTCAATGTGTTATGTAATTGTAAGGAGAATTATATGTCTCATACACCCACAAACAATGCAGTAACCGACTGCTGACATTTCTATCCCTCTCTCTCTCACACACACACACTTCTACTTGCTTGTAACTCTACTTCTGAGCTACTCAAAGCCAATGTTAGAGGTGCACTTACAAAAGCTTGCCCTTAGCTACGCATTATAACAGAAGTGGTACTATAACCTGATGTCTGTGTTACACAAGGTGACCAATTACCTATTTCCAGAGCACAAAATAACAAAATTTCAACATGCTTCAGTTGGTCTTCTGTGCATGGTCTCCTACATACGTCAAAGCTTACTTACCTCATACTGCTGAAGAAGAAAAAAGAGAGGGGGGGGGTGCAACAAGCAAGCATCACATTCAATATCTCAATGTCATACAACAAGAAATGGGACATGGTACACAAGCTGAACATTATTCAACTGGCTCCCATGTGCATTAATAAATCAGTGGAGTAAAACTGGAAGACTGGGAAAAGAAAGAACTAGGAAAAAAACCCAACTGACAAAGATAATGCTAAAACTTTCTTACCACTACTAAATTTTGCTTGCTAAATATGCAGGTATGATAAAAAGAAAACAAGATTTGAGATAACAAAAATATATGAAATGTCAATGCAAAATCAGTTTGTGATGCAAGACACAAATGCTTAGAGATGCTAAGTTGTGTCTTTCCATTACATTTGTTTCTCCAACAGTGTAGAATTATTCCATTTTTGTAAATTAACACACAACCATATTACCTCTCAACTGCATTCCATTCCAAGACTGCTACATGAAAACTGATTTCAAAGATAGTAAATTTTTTACTTTATTGAGGTCAGTTAAACATAACATGCCTTATAAAATTGTCCTTCTGCAATTCCTGTACATTAAAAAGATAAAATGGGAATGAATTTGTTCAAAGGCATATCAGAAAATCTGGCAGCACCCTTCAAAGTAAGATTGTTCATCATGTAAAACCGTGAGTACTGAAAAAGAAGCAGATATTAGATCACTTGACAGAATGTAACAGTTGCTAAATTTGAAATGAATGAAAACCTGAATGTCTAGTGATCTTACCAACTTGATCTCACCAATGAATTCAACGGAACGGAGGACAGTTGAAATTTGAACAAATCTTTTGTGATTTGCTGATGACTGAAGCACTCAACACGCTAAACCCTGAAACATGTTATAGGCTACCCAATTGCACACATGATCATAGAAGTAACTGAAGAAAGCAATTAATAAAATTTGGAATTGGTACATTTTACAATGTGTGTTCTGACTGAGAAGGCAGTACATGGTTGCATTGCCTTCCCTGTTTTGGGACCACACTTCTTCGCAAATATGAATCATCACATTAGTATTTTGATTCAGAATTAAAATCAAAGTCACGAAAAGTTATTGTGCAATATTAAACAGAAACCATCAGTGCACTTTAAAAGGTCTGTGGGATTTAACTCTTGCAGACCATTTGTAAGACAGACAAAGGAAGAGAAAAAAAAAAAAAAAAAAAGACTGAAATGACACAGTTCAGACTCAATACAAAAACATCCGTACATTTGGAGAAAACAATTTACCATTACTTGCTCAAATGTACTTTGTTAGAAAGTATTTGCAGTAACATGTATTGAGTCCCATTTATGAAGTGGAATGTGTAGATTACCATCACACTAGTATTTTTTGGGGTTGGAGGGGCACGATACAAAGAGTTAATACAATCTCAAAATACATTGAATCAATCTAGCCAAACATGCTGGATAGATGTATTTCATTCTCCAATTTTTTCATGAACATTTGCAAGCCAACATAAGCAATTATGAAGTGATCTCCTCGTAATTTATTGGACCTGATAAGGCACAACAAGTGCATTAAGAGATGTGTTCAGTTTAAATATCTAGTACTCTATCAAATGTTTCCCCTGTACAAGACACACACAGCCATCAATTCATCAACTTCATATAATGAATCTCAAATTCATCTCTTTAAATCTGCATTAATGTAACACTAACAGTATATTTTCTATTTCATAAAACGCAAACTATTTAAACCTGTAACATGAATTAAAATCTGGGCAGAATTCAATATGAAAAAAGTTTGCTTGACAAAGAAGATTTAATGTAAATGAACTGTGGACTGACAGGGAGAGTAATTCAGAGTATGAACAAGTGGCAACCCCAGTAAACAGTTTATTACAACACAGAATCTATTTAATAATCAAAGCAGAGACATTTACAAACATCATCCAAACAAGGAAAACCAGACAGGATGAGAGGGGAGGGAAGAGAAGACAAAATGAAAAGTTTTCTATAAAAACAACATGTCTAACTGACAATTTACACATTATCGCAGTCCAAAAGTTTGTTTTTGTTTTGGATAGCGCAAGCAATTATGTTTATGCTGCAAAGTTGAACTTTCTTTTCCGAATTCACG
Organism: Chanos chanos; assembly: GCF_902362185.1. Lineage (NCBI taxonomy): Eukaryota > Metazoa > Chordata > Actinopteri > Gonorynchiformes > Chanidae > Chanos > Chanos chanos. Next base: position 27,341,865 of record NC_044495.1, read on the forward strand.
CATGTAATCTCCTCAAATAAAAATAAAAAATAAAAAAAGAGCTGTTTTTTTGTTGTTGTTTTACCATGAGTATAGATTTTACAGACTTTTACAGAACTCTACTTTTAGCCTTACACAGCTTTAACTGAGTCCCAGTCCTCTGGTGTGATGCAGTGAGGGGCAGTAGACAGGAGAGGGTGAGTCGCTCCTGAGGGAACTGGTGCTGAAGCGCTGTGCTCCTCCTCTTCCGTCAGCTGAAAGGTGTCAAAACGGAGGGTGGAGTTTGGTTTGGGGCAGCCCAATAAATGACAGACCTCTTCCCCTCCCATACAATCACACAAACAACCAGAGAGGACACACACAGACATGCAAGCTTGTAGGTGCTCAAAAACCCAGGTCAGAATTGCTGTGGTATGGTGTTACAATGGTGGGTAGATTAGGAAAATAGCATTAAAACCTTAAATGGTGATATGGCATGGACAATCTACCACACTGTATGGCATATCCAATTTGAAAAAATAACCATAACTTTAAACGACATGGACATTTGCCATTACATTTAAATTTGGCCAAACTTTGTATTTAAATGGTGCTGAAAACACAGAGATATTAGTAATGTTCACTAATGTTGAACTATAATGATACATTAAGAACAGTTGTCAGTTTATGCCATTGTGTATCAAATTTTAAAAGGAGCAGTAATTTCAGAAATTGCATTATGAACAAGAAGTCATTCTAGCATTACAGTGATGCATGAAAGCTTTTTAAGGAAGACAAACAGGCTACAGAGGAGTCTAAGAATCTAAGTCAGAAGCAATCATTAGATAGAGCAGAACATGAGACAAGACCAGCCTTACAGAAGGAAACATAAATTGCTGGGCACTAGATAAAAGGACTTGCATGCAGAGATAAACTAAGTTACATCGACAATGCGTGACACTCAAAGTTATCAAGTAAAAACTAACAAGGTTTGGCAGAATGTAACCTTCTCATCCTGGTCACAGCCATCAAGATTTACACTCCACATCACTTTTAAACAGTGTCTGAAGAAACTTAAAGCTCAGTCCCTTTCACACACCAGCTAAACACTAAACAAGCCACTGTCAGGACACCTTAGCAGAGAAATAGCCATGTTGAAGTTTTTTTAAAAAACTCTAACCCAATTTAAAAGAAGAGAAAATAAACACGTTTAGTGTGATTTAGCAATGTCAGGGTATTTCATACACTTCAATATAACCATTTAACTGATGAACGAAAGGGACTGAGTTGAACCTCATTAAAACACTGTCAAACCTCAGTAAAAACAGTCAACAGATTGACATTGTTATTGTCAACATGGTACCACTGCATCACTTTGAAATCACGTTATTTTGTGATGTAGAATATATCACAAAATTCTACGAATGTAAAACAAAGTGAAAATAATGTAAACTATAAAAAAAATTAAAATCAAAATTGCCTTACAGATTTCATACATAATTTATTTTTAAATTAATCCCCATTTTGACCCAAACAGACCAAGTGATGAAGTTGACACCAGTTAGACATCGACATATAATCAGACTAAAAAGTGGGATCACTTGCTTTAAACCAGATGGAAAATGTTAAAACTACTGTAAAACTGTATAGTCAGGAAGTAGTCAGTAGTCTCCATACCTGCAGAGATACCTATATAAACTGGAAAAATGGTTTGTCATTTCTTCAGTTAGTTAATATGGTCCAAACACTAAATAAACAAATGAGATGGTTAAGATCAGAATTCACACTAACCACCAGGGGGCCTGCCCATAAATCAGTCAATCCTCAACATCTCAAATCTTAAACCGGGAGAAGAGTGCACAAGAGGGCAGTTTGTGTGTGTTTTTGTTTTTTCTTTTCAGTTCAACATAACATACTGAGGAAAAAAATGTAGCTCTCATTCTTAGATAAAAGTTTTGGTAGAAATATATATTTGTAACACAAGTAATATAATGAATGTATTCAAAATGGTGTACAAAAGCCTGACACCTATCGGGATACAAGAGTAAGATCGTATTCTCATTCACTTCACTCCACAGAATCCGACGTAAAACATTTTTTTTAAGTGAGGACACACAACATGAGTGCAAAAATTGTTTGAACTGGGATTTTATAGTTTCTCTTCATTTTATCCAAAATTTCTTTTATCTTATTTGACTGTCACTGGGTCAATGACTACACCTACCATTAGGACATGACAACAGCAAAGTAAGGTTTGCTAATGACACACTACTGAACTGAGTGAACACGTCGACCTCACATCTTCCCATAGTATTAACGAATTTAGTTACAAAAAGGAAAAAAAATAACACAAAAAAGGGGGAAAAATCATGTACCCAAATAGCTGTGGTCGGTAAGTGCACAATTTCACTACTGATTCTGATTTGCTTGAAAGATTTTATAACTATATATTAAAACTGAAATTACAAAGATACGACCTTTAGGAAGCTAGCTTTTAAAAAATGGAGTGTTTGTTGTAAACATGAGGTAGTGGACAATTTGATCACATTAACATCGAGTGATATTGTAGGACACACAAGATTAAAATAGAGAAGGCGGTAATCACACGTTACACACAATGAAAACTGACTTTAAATATTTTGTTCACCACTTTCAGAATTATGGATGGAAAACAAGTAAGTTTGCAAAATCAAGTAGTTAACATATTTTATAGATAGAAATCTGTATAGCAATTCCTCTCCATTCACACATCATCTATTACTCCTATCTTTAAAATAAAATAATTAATAAAAATAAACCCAGCCACGTGAGACCACTGTGCTGTGTATATATACATACAAACAGAGCTCTGCTCAGTGTAATTCTGTATAACACAATTATACTGTTCTATTTATTCACAAGTAAAAGAAACATTAAGGAGCAGACTAATCACTTGACTAACAATCAAGAATCTATGGGGGTGAAAGGCTCAATGAATGGTGAGAAACTGCTATACTGATGACGGATTACATCTACGGCAATGTCACCAGGACTCAAGGCATATTATCACATATGACAAATGCACTGACTATCAAGGACAAATCTCTAGTATGTGTTACACACATGTAATACTTGAGCAGAATGGGCAACTGTGAGCTTTTACAGTACTACTGATGTGCAAACAACTTGACTCAGGTTAATGACTCGAGTGGAAAAAAAAACAAAAAAAACTTGACTACAGAATACAGACATGTAAATGCCAAATCTTTTTCCTTGCTTATAGGTAACGTAAGGTACAAGGTTACGGCACAAATATGTCAATTTCATTTAAGCTTGGCGGATGTTTCCTGAAATTCTCTGTTAAAACTAAGCTAAAAATATCATTTTTTTGACACTGAATTCAATTCACAAATCTGTTTTTGTCCAATACCTATGCATCAATCTAAGAAAGTGAAAATAACCAAAATATTCTCAATGATGCACTATTATCCTGGCACATGGCAGCTGAGTGTTTACTGAAAAAGCTGTCCTGTTTGTTACAACCACCTCGGAAAGTTGTAAATCAATAAATTCAAAAGATTTCACCAGCATCATGTCAAACATTTGACATGAGCATTTCATACAAACTATAAACACAAACATTCTTCAACAACTTCACAGCTGAAGAATTCATCATTAAGATGGGCTTTCCAAAGCAGCCATATGATTCAGAAGGGAGGGAAGATTCTGAGAGCCCACTATTTCAGATAACATTGCTACACTCAAGGTTAGTCAAAAGACAGACAACTCTTATAATCACAATATTTCCTGCACGAAAGTGGCTTGTCTACTTCAACAAAGTATCGTGTATGAAACTATAATGTCAATATATTTTTCAATGTTGCAATAAACATGCAATTTAATCTTAAGTACAAAAATAAACATTTCAGGAAACAAATGGAGGTTTTGGTCTTGCAATCTGGTCTGATACAATAATCAGCATAGTCTTTGGACCATTTTTGGCAATCCAAAATGTGTTAACAGTCATTTTTCCATTTACAAAAAATCGGTTTACTGTAAAAAAGCTGAATTAACAACTTGGCCAAATTTGATTAGAAAAAAATGCAGTGGAATAAGTACAGCTTTATACAAACAAAGCTTTCACCAGTGAGAAATGTTGGCTAAATAACAGTGTTTACGCAGAGTATCTGCTAATATAGCTATCAAACTAAAACAGCAGTAGGGTAAGGGCTAATTGCACTGAGGCTCTGTATCTATTCAAACTATGCACATGTCATGTGACCCAAGATACAAAGGTTTGAGGTACGCTTATATTTAAGTGCAGCAGGGGTGTTAAAACTCAGTGAAATTCTAACAAGGCGCAATTTCATATGAGCAGAAGTTTACACGAAAATTTGGGACAATAAATTCAATACAGTGGAGCATTCAATGTAAGTGTACATAACAATACTGTTTTAGAATTTTAGGTGAGCTACCGTGTGTGAAAAACATTTTTTGTGGATCCCTATCAAACATTCCGTTAGACATGACAATATTTGCATTGTTTTCTCATGAAGACCAGAAAACATGCGTACTTTTAAAAGAAGGCGGCGCACAGAAAATGATACTACAAAGAGCCTTTTGTCAAATGCCCCTGCTTATTTTAAATTGGCTTGCAAAGAAAAATTTAAGTGTTCCTCAACATTTGACACCCCTCCCCCTCCCGCTCAAGGATTAATATGTCAACTGACAATATCATAAAAATTCCCAATAACAACTATTGATGAAGTTTCAGGCACAGAGGACTAATGGACTTCAAGAGATTGTGACATTTCCAAATACCAAATGTCTTCAAGGCACAGAAAACTGCATTTATTTGACTTGTACCACCACAATGCTATGAGGTATGACCTAATATCCACATAACTGTAAAATTTTAATGAAAAAGATTGAAAAGTCAATCCACTGTCAAAAGACCATTTTTAGATTGAGAGTATAAAACATTGTGAATCACATAATGTAACACATTTATCTTTGTCACCAAACACACAAAGCAACGGAAGTTAGAAAAAAAGTAAAACAAAAAGAAAAGAAAAAACAAACAAAAAAACAAAACAAAACAAAAAATCTTACCACAAATCATAAAAAGATGACAGCTTCTACACAACATGTCTTACCTGCTTCCTCCACCTACCTGAGACTGGGAACTGCAGTCAAGTTGTAACTACAGCAAGCTTACGTGGAACTGCATCTCTGCTCCAGGGGAATAAGAGTAGTCATTGAAAGTGAGAGACAGAACCTAAAAATACATACCTTGCCCCCTAGCGGTGCCTGTACTCCCTCTCCCGATCTCGGTCCCTTTCACGGTCGCGGTCGCGTTCACGGTGTCTGTCCCGTTCGCGGCTGCGCTCACGGTAGTAGTCCTCATGTCGATCACGGCTGCGGGACTTGTGACGGCGGCTTTTCTCACGGGAACGGCTGTGATCCCTCTCCCTGGACCTTTCCCGTCTACCAACAGGAGGAGTATACTTTCACTGAGTGCCATGAGCAAGCTAATACTACTAAAACCAACATCACCTCAAACTACTCATCAAGCATAGATACTGATTATTGACAAATCCCTTCTTTCAATACTGTGCATCCTAAAACAGAGAGTTTCTAAAAAGCTTTCGGAATGAGTAGGGCAGAACTGCTGAGAACAGTGAATCAGTTACCTGGAGGCTGAGCCATAAGACTTGGACTCAATGCCATGCAGGCAGTCCTGAAGCGAGCTAATGAGCACTTTGCAGCGGTCGTCGGCTGAAACTTTTGACTGTTTTATTAACGAAATTGCTGTGACGAGAGTCTCAATGGCACTCCCGTAATCACCTGAAAGAGACGCAAGTAATCAGCACCACAACTAATCAATATTATCCTGACTGAGCAGTGTTGCAATGAGACATTCAGTGCAGGAAGAGTAATTACATTATAGCCAAAGAATTACCTGCACTGGCATCTGACACAGCCCTGGAGATGGCGCTGCTGGAGATGGCACGGTTTCTGTTCATTATCTCTTCAAACTCAGCCTCGCTCAGTGGTGTCCTGGCAGCATCCATCTCTCTGTTTTGAGACACAGAAAAAAAAAAGAGAGAGAGAGAGAGAGAGAGAGAGAGAGAGCGAATTTCAGTCTCGGCGTCTGGTATACATTCTATGGCAATCAGTGACAAAACCAAAAAGACCAAAAGGGGGAAAAGGGTGAACAGTGTCTTGTGAGTAAGACAATGCAAACCTAAAAGTTACACATAAAATACAAAAACTACACCAGCTCTCTCTAAAAATCAACTAAATAAAAGTCAGTCCAAAGGCAGCATCCACTCCAAAGCCAGGTATAGGAGTCCCCACCCACAATTCTGTTCCTCTACAGCCAATGATTTCACTAACCCTGGATCACTTGCATTGTGTCAGTGCTGGCCACCATTTGAGATCAACCAACCCCTCAATATTCCAGGGGTCTCAAAGTCTTAGGTCAAACTCACAGATTAGCGGGGGTCTTGGGTGACTGCAAGCACCCAAAGGGGGACTGAAGAGTTCTATATATGTTTTGTTTTTGAAGAGCTGACCTTTACTAACACATAGCATCCAGTAAAGTGCACATCAGACACTGTACATTCAGCTGGTATGTTTAGTCTCAATACTGCCCACAGGATTTCAAGCTTACAAATTTTAACAGTCTGAAGGAAAAGACAGAGACAAAAGTCTGGATATATCTTAGGACAGAGAGATCCTTCAGTTCTCACTGTGGCAGGTACAGGAAGCAAAATTTTACCTGCCACCAGGGCCATAGTCTCCACGGTCATATGGAGGTGGGCGTCCATACGGGTCACTGGGAGGAGGGCCCCTGCTGTCTGCCGATGGCATGTTGTTGTTTCCCGGTGGGGGGAAGAAAGCAGGGTTAACATGGGGAGCTGGGGGTGGGCCTCCAGGGGGTGGACCCTGCATGTGTGGTGGCGGCGCAAGAGCCAGGGGGGGACCTATAGGACCAGGGGGCCGTGGGGGGAAGGGGCCTGGAGGAGGGGGACCCTGCTGTGGGGGAGGTGGGCCTGGAGGTGGGCCATAGCCAGGTGGAGGGGGTCCAGGAGGAATGGGGCCCATTGGGGGTTGGCCAAACTGACCAGGGAACATGACTGGGGGTGGGGGGCGATCACCCCTGTTGGGGGGTCCTGAGAGGGGAGGGGGTAATCCCTGTCCAGGAGGAGGGGGACCGGGAGGACCAGGAGGGCCAGGGGGACCGGGTGGAGGGCGAGGCGGTCCTTGAATGCTACCTGGAAAACAAGAAACCCAGATGATTTGTATGTGTGAATTTGCATCACATGACAGAGGACAATCTGGTTCACTCAGGACAACCCTAATGAAGAAAATGCTTCTTTCCCTCTCGCTGCAGAAGCAAAGAGCTGCATAGTGAGAAAAATAGTTAAAAACCATACGCCTACAATTTTATGAAGGAATGCTGAGTTTTGGGTGGGGTGGTGGGGAGATGGGGGGCAGGAGTTGAATTCCAGAGGAACAAAAACCGAAGCGCTCCACTCACGTTCTCCTAGAAAATAACAGACTCAAAACTTCAGAACAGAAGTGTCATGTCAGTAGCTGCTCACGGGGGTACTGAACATTATTAATTAGTTGCAAGGGACTGAAATCAGGACTGGTCATTTTAGAGGCATGCTGTCAAACAAAAGAAAAGACATGCACTGCCACAGCCAACTCAATGAATCCATCTTCAAGTTTATACTTTGCTGATATGGGTACCATAGAATGAAGAGGGCTATAAAGGAGCACAAAGGAGAACTGCTGCAAATGCATGCTGAACATACAGTATTACTGCAGGGTTCAAAACATCGAGTCCACAACCAAGAACTGTTTTACCTTCATAAATCATCAAAACCTAATCCAAATTCGTACACAGCTGACACTTATTATTCAAGAAGCTTTATTTAGAACTAATACACAAACACTTAAATCCATGAGAAATGCTCGTATGAGATTGAAATATATCTGAATATTCTGTTTGCACGCTCATTTGTCTTTCAGTCAAGTGTTAACACATGCATGCTTCTTACACACAGTGTGAATTTTGGCCGTTTAATAGCTAACACCACATATGGACCCAATTAATATGGCCCTCTTTGAGTCACAGTGGCTACTGTTAGTGCTTTAAATGTTGAAAAAAGACTTTCCTGCTGTTTGTAACAATGTAAAAGGAGCCCGGTGAAGATGTTTCAGGGGGCCACCCATCTCTCTCTCTCCCCCTAGTGCTGAAAAAATATCCCATACTGAAAGATTCTAAGGGAGCACTAAAAAGCACAGTGACATTTTCAACCAAATCAAGGCAGCTGACTAAGGAACACCGCACCAACCCTAGGGTTAGTAAAAGTACAGTCAAAAGAAGTTAGACTGCAGTCCTGATGGGAGAGCTTCCACACCACTTACCGGTGATGAATCAAGAGTGAACATTACGCTTGAGCCAAACTATACTGAAATTTCAGTGCTGAGCAAAACGTCTTGTTTATAAATTAATCAAAATGTGAAGTAGCAGTATCAGAACTCACATGAGGAGACAGCAACAGTGCACAAAATCAACAGTCAAACTTGACTGTGGAAATATTCCAGTGTGGGAATGTTCTGCCTAATCCAGGGTTAGTGACTAGAACCGGATCAACTACACATTGTCCAAATAGAAGTGCCACCCTATTACGCAGAGGCAAGCCATGCCATCTGGCTTAAAACTGTGTGAAAGAGGATTCATTTTCCAGCAAAACCATGACCCTTGACATGTACTGAAACTGTGCAAAATGCAAAACATACTGTAGCAGTACAAAAACACTATTCAGGATGCTCTTAAAAAAAAGTGCTGGAATAATGCAAATTCTTGATTTTGGGAAAAAAACCTTGTAGAACTGATGCAAGTCAGGGTTGCAGCTGTGTTTAACAATAACTAAGTTAATACCATCAAATTTTTTCAACTCATAGCTTATATTACTAAATAATAACAATATTCTTTGAGAAATATGAGTAAAAAGGTCTATTTTTTTTTTTACTAATTTATTGAAAACTTTTCTTGGTAGTGGAATAACTTTTGAAGTCTACACTGCCTTAAGTGAGGGGCAATTCAGTAGCTGATATGAAAAGGAAGTCAAAATATACATACAATATACAAATATACACATACTCCATAGTAGTAGTTTCCAAACCAGTTCTCAGGAACGCAGCCTGACCCCTTACCAGTTCTCACATTTGTTTCATTACCAGGATCCCTTACTTTTCATGTTAATGGGGTTCTTCCACAGCTGAATTATACATGCAGGAATTTTCAAGCACATATTTTACTAGTTTTAGAGAGCTGTGATGACCATGCAAAATGCAAGAACGCATCAGGAGACCTCAGTTATGTTGCTACATTTGAAGAGAAGACAGAAAAGGAGAAGACCCAGATTAAGGCAACCATTTTTCAGATTAAGTCAACCTCCTTTTCTGTCTTCTCTCACAGTTTAAGAGAGGACAGACAAGGAGAAGACCCAAAGAAGAGAAGACCCAGATTAAGTGAACCATTCTGGTTCATGGTTGTGAGTAGGACAAGCATGTTACAAGGCAAGCAAACAGATTATATGTCAGTGGAGCACAGCCTGTGCAGTTCTTGGGGGGTGCTCGTGAAACACTACAGGAACTCCTCAGTTGCAGGAGTTCTTGTGGCAACCATGTGAATCCTTAGGTCGGCACTAGAGCACCAGTTGCAAAGGGAGCCTACTCTAATACGAGTTATTTCTGAACTTAAATAGGCCTTTAGAACAATTCAGAGACCAGGGTACTGGTCTTACACCTTAGCACTATCAAATAAGAGATGAGGCCTTTCACCTCTTGGTTGCCAGCTCCCATCCGTCTGAAAGCAATTGAAATTCATATCCATCAGATGGCTCTCCTGGTGCCTATGGGAAATAAGTTCGGGTGGCCTCATCCCCGACCCTAAGTGGGAGAAAAATGACAGTCACAACTGGCACAGGTGACTGGCAGACACACAGGAGAGGCACCACAGGAAATCAAAAAGGGGAAGGAGGAAGACATGGGAAAGGTAGGAAAGCTGGCTGACCTACCCGATACCCAAAATACCACAACAATGTCATTCATCCATTCAGTGAACACACTTAGAGCAGATGAGCACTGTGCATGGCATTCGCTGCATCTTCACCCTATATCTTTTGTGAAGGGAGGCACAGCAGTTACCTGCAGGAGAAAGGAGTGCACTCATGGTATAAGGGCTTACCTGGGAAATGAGGTGGAGGACCTCCGGGCCCAACGGGACCAGGGAAACGGTCTCCCCCTGAACCAGGTGGACCCGGAAAACGCCCTCGGCCCCTACCCAAAGGGAAGCCACCGCGTGGTCCTACACCTGGGGGCCCAGCCTTACCCTCTCCAGACATCTGACCTGACTGCGTGCCTGAACCAGTGGGTGGGGTCAGACAAAGAGAAACGAATTAAGACAAAAAATTAAAACAGCATTGCAAAAACCATCTTGTGCTGCGTGGCAAACTGCCTATTTTCGCTCTGGCTGAACAGCCATACACTTGGAGAAAACATTTACAGGACAGGGAGCTGAGTAATAATGGGCTCAGTAGCATTGCAATAATGGTCAAATGTAAACCGAGAGCATTTCCACTAAAGGGAAGAAAGACAGCTTTTAGACTCATACTTTTTCGGGACTGTAACTCAAACTGGCTGAGTGACTGCTTGTTGCATGGCGTGACGATGGGATTCTGGCCATGGAGCTCACGCTTAGACAGAAGGTCCAGTAGCTTCCTGGAGGATGCATCTGAACCTACACACACCAGAGCAAATCTACAGAACACACAATGAGGGAAAACCAGATCAGTGAAACAGAGAACAGGGCGGCAGTTAAATTCAGCTCAGCTTTATGAAGATCATGAGTGCACTGAAACGTGGGAATTGACAAGAGGATCCTCACCCTTTAGACTGGCCATTGGCCCGGTTTTCAAAGAATTTGATCTCAAGTACATCATTTATGCCTATTGATCTGATGGCATCTGTCAAATCTTCATCTGTGGTCCACTATGAAGAAATAAAAAGATTAAATTACTAAAACCTGTTAAGGCTTGTCTATACAGTTCAAACAGAAATGTCAATTTCAGCTTTTACAGACATTATTTTAGTAACTAACCCATGTCAAGTTGCCTATGTACAGCGCAATCCTTTTGCCAGTGTAAGTGTAGACAACGTTAGGCGGAGCACCTTTGCCCCCATCAGAGCCCACAGTTGGGGGCAGGTTGTCAAGGTAATCCCGGTCTTCTGGAGCATCTCCATTGTTAGCAGATGGAGAGATGACATCATCGTACAAGTCTATCTGCTCATGGACAGGGTAGTCTGTTTCCTGAAAATAAGATAAGATAATAAGTTAAGAAAATAATATAAGTCATTAATCATGCAATGACTAAGAGCAATCAGAATTCACAGTAGGACTGATGTTACACCTATACATATTGGGGAAAACTGAATAAATACTTGGCCTGTGTGCTCCTTAAGTCTATATAAACACCAAAACCTCAAAATTCCCAATAGCTGCTGAAGGTCAGTGACAACTTGAGCCTACAGTCAAGTCACCTAACAGGCAACTAATCAATCTCTCTACTCTAAACAAGATTTCAAAAACTGTAATAACTGTTGTGGTCCTCAGATCTCTGAAATCCCCCAATAATTACAAACTTGTTTCAGCAGCCTAAAGCACTTGAAGAGACTGTAACGAAAACTATGTGTATATCGCAAGCGCAATATGGAACTCTCATCCAGTTGGAGAAAAAGAGGCCGATAAACGAATTAACGCGCATGGAAATCCCGCAGGTGTTACAACTGGAGTGAACTATAGTTTGTTCAACGATGAACAGCGCAACCAATTAGCATGAGCGCCGGCTACGTATTAGCCCGGCTCGCTTTTATGTTAAAAGCTGTAGGTTAAAGGCTTATGTTACTAACCTTTAAAAAAACTAATTGATATGACCTCTCTTGATTGGGATTCGATTTTGATTTCAAGGTTATATACGCTAATTGCAGCTGAGCTGTCGTCAACAAAACGTCACCAACATATCAGAGCCATAAGTCAACTGAGCAGGTGAGGCCTTCCCCGCCACTTCTGAGGCTACAGTCAAATAAGTACTACTACAAAGCAGAAACAATGAATCACGTTGGGATCAGTCCGCAATGAACATGTATTAATTCGTATAAATCCATGGCGTCCATGCAAGTATACGCAAAAACTCAAACATCAGCGTTAGAACACTAACGTTCCAAAGCGCATAAGCCCACTGACAAGGTAATATCATCCAGTGCAAACAATGGAGCACGCTGGGTGCCAGTCCACAACGAACCCGTATTCACTTCTACCTATTCGTTCTTCTCTAAAAATACATGCAATTACCCCGCAACCAATTTAATCAGGAGACGAACATAGTGAAGCGCATGCTATCAGCTTTTTGCTGCATCTGACTGATGTTTTATTTCTACGCAACATGCATATAACGTTAGCGTGTATAGCTAAATTAGCTAGTCAGGCTTTGCAGTAGTTGGAGTGTGACGATAGAGCGATATTCTAAGGAAGAACTAAATCAATTTTGCTTGTTTCCAAATCCATAAATTGAACCCTTATGAATTCGTCTACGGACGAATTCATAAAATATGACTGAACTTACTTGGTTAAACTCCTCCTCCACATCCGCGTAAATATCGATGTGATCCACACCGTCGGCCATTTTCCAATCTGTCCTCCTCCTCCGCCTGCTCTAACATGAAAACGCAAACAGGAAAACACACCGCGTCACGTCCTACGAGCTTACGCAGAGAAAACTTTGCACGTTACCCATGTGAATGTGATTTGACACAAATTTGAATTTATTTTTTTTTTTTTGCAAACTTTCTCAAAGGTTAGGCAATGCAGTAAAAGAAAAAAAAATACATATATACATATGTAATACAATGAAAATAAATTAACAAAAATACATGATGTTACAGTACATGTTACTATTAACATTCAGTGCATTTAAATTAGTATGAAGATTTTTCATATCCATCTATAGTTTGTTTTCACATCCAAGTATAGTTTGTAGGTAGGGTTTAAGTCTTAACTGAAAGATGTTACCAGTTGATTTCTCCTCAGAGCAATGAATTCTATCGATATGAAATTTTCTTAGGAATTATTCGGAGATCAGTTAAGAAAGAGATTTTAGGACTAACATCAGGTCCACTGAAGTATAGAAAAACATCACTTTCCTTCACACATAATGCAGGTCGAGGTGAAGCAACAAGATTTTGTAAACCATTTCAGAACATTTTAGAGCATGGACATTGCCCAAAATGTAAAAGTAAAAACAAGAAAAGTAAAGTTTCAGGATCATTCTCACAAAATGCACATTGGTCTTCACTATCAACTTTAAATCTATGTGTCACATCTGAAATTATATTTATGTTAAGTTAGTTATGTGTATGAACCCGTAATGGTACAGTAACCAATTATATGCAAATATACACAAAATACTTTTACTGTATAATGCTCTAATAAGTCAGATGAAATACATAGAGAGCAGACCGTGTTTATTCCACCACACAATAAATGTTAATTCAAAGGTGAATTGTTTGAAATTTCTCTCTTGTTTATGTTAATGAAAGAAAAAGGGAATGAATCTGGAGCATTTCACATAAACTAAACGTACACAAACCAAAGTTTGCTTGTTAAGCCGACATGTCTCTATGATTGTTCTTTACTAAATTTAATTTATTTATAAGGTTGGTTCATGTTTTCTTTTCTTCTCAGCAGCATCAGTCTTCGTAAATTATATTACATTTTTTCTTCAATGAATAAGACACTTATTTTCTCCAGAGATACGAACCAAAATAAACAACTGTCCCATAGAGAAGTGGCTCTGGACTTTATTTTCAGTGATCTAAGAATAAACAAACAAACAAGAATATATCTACATATTTGTTGAATGCCAAAAAGAGCAACACAATTTCATTTTTTTCAGTATTTTAACTGAACTTGTAGACTGATTCAGCGGTCTGAGGAGAATGTGGTTCTTAATACAATCATTTGTCAAATGATTTATAGTTTTTAAACTTTCCTAATCAAACATCCGTTGATATTGCTGTGTTAAAACAATTATACTCATTCATGTTTAGCCAAACTTTTTGACAGTATGAAATTACTCATAATTATTTCAAAAACATATTTATTTTCCTCATACATCTTGAATTTAAGAGTAGATACAACCACATAGCGATGTCAATGATGTATGGACTGTTGGGTTCTGAAAAGAAAAGGGCAAAGATATATTAGAAAGGTTTACAGTGTGTTTACCTTAGTGTTTCTTAATCTGAGCCTTGGCGATGCATAGGCCTAGGTCAGCAATTCATTTGAGCAATTCATTTGATTAGTGCAGATTGGTGCAGAAATTTGAATCAAGTGTGTTACTGCAGGGTCAAACAGAAATGTTATGTCTAGTGGATTGTCGGGACTGAGACTATGAAACTTAGACTTAGAAAATTATTCAGACTGCTGTTGTTTGATTTTAAAATGATCTTTTACTATTTTATGTCGTGGGCCTGCGTTTACCTCCAAATCGGTAGGTGGCGGTATTTTGTAAACTGGCCGCAGCTTCATGTGAAATGACAAAAAAGGCAGTTGGCTGGCTCTTCCCGGTGCGTGGACGGCGTAGCATACCAGACAGACATCATGGTAAGCATGTTCTTTGTCGTATTAAATTGCTTTTTAAAGCATGGTGTTGGTCTTGGTGGTTTTAATGATCTATTCTGAAAGTTGTCAACGTATTTAGTCTAAAATAAGCGGCAACCTGGTCATCATTTTTCTAGTTAACGTCAATGCAATGGGGTGTTGAGCTGTCTCTACTCGCACATGGGCCCTCAGAATGAAGTAGCTTTGCGTGATTAAGCCAGCTAAGTAGCGGCAACATCAATTCACTGGTCAAATGTATCATTCTTCTGAAAACAGCTTATACGACCGTCTTACACAACACCTCTCAATAAAACACTTCCTGCTGAAACTTTTGCATGCTTTAAGAATATAGCATGATTTCTATAAGCTCATTGTTCATGAAGACAGGGCGTGTAGGCTAGATACAGTGTACTTATCAAATGTATGTAACTTCCACTTTCAAAATGCTAAAGAGCTATACCTTTGCAACTGTTCTTTTTTGTTAGTCAAAGTATTTGGGGGGTCTGAATTGACAGTTTTAAAGCCGCACCGTTATATGCATTAGCTTCGCTCCCCTGGAGCTTCTAGTGGTTTCTTAGGAGAAAAGGGAGGAGCTACACTACCCACTGGATGGAGCTGTAGTTGCCATTGGTATAGTAAACGACACACAGACGTGAAATTGATATACAGCATGAAATTTCACAATTATTTCTGACTTATACAGTTTAGCATTAGCTTTAAAGGAAATACAAGTTATGTATTAATTTGAAGTATGTCGTGTCATAAATTTTTCGCATCAGTGAAGAAATAAATCGGCTTTGGGGGCATTTTGTGCTGCTAAGTAATATTTCGGTCTACGAATGCTATGAACAACATCTTTTCTGTTAAATTTTAATGCTAGATCAAATTAGATGAATTTACAACTCCTTACGTATGCAGAAAGTATGGTGTATAAATGTGCAGCAAAATTACTACAAAATATTTTGAATTACACCCTTATATTAATTGCATCCTTATGTTACTAATTTAGTATATGTTGCATATTTTTAAACTGTTGAACAGGCGTCCTTATCAATGGCCCCAGTGAGCATTTTCAAGCAAGGTGCTGATGAGGAGAAAGCAGAGACTGCACGCCTGGTGAGTGCTGTTTTCCTTTAGGCTGAGTGATGAGGTTTTTTCCTTCAAAACTGGGTGCTTAGGTGAGTGCTGTTTTCCTTTTTTGTCCACCTGTTGAAATTAGTTTCACTGTCAATGTCTTGTCTTTTAGTCCTCATTTGTTGGAGCCATTGCAATAGGGGATCTGGTTAAAAGCACTCTGGGACCAAAAGGAATGGTAAGTCCTTGGATTAGGCATTACTTTACTTGATATGATTGTTTTTCTTGTTTCCTCAGGGTGTTTTGCGTACTTAATGCTTCATTTAATTGCGTATTTGTGTAAGTATTGTTTTTTAATTACACATATACTTGTTCACTCTGCACACATTCTTATGGCAAATATTTTTATGTTCCAGGATAAAATCCTCTTAGGCGGTGGTAGAGAGAGCTCAGTCACAGTGACCAATGATGGGGCCACTATTCTGAAAGCTATAGGTGTGGACAACCCAGCAGCTAAAGTTTTGGTTGGTGAGTGACTGGCTTGTCCTTATATGCTGTGAATGGGGAAGAACACATTAAGCTTCTTTGCTTGTCAATATGTAGGACTCTCATGATGAGTTTATACCCCTTATGTTACTCTGTGTTTCACAGATATGTCCAAAGTCCAGGATGATGAGGTTGGAGATGGCACCACTTCAGTGACAGTTCTTGCAGCAGAGCTGCTGAGGGTGAGGATTCTGACTCAAGTGTTATGTTTTGTCTTATCAATATTTATTCAGTTCATTTATTGGTGTTATTGATTATAGCTCCTGCTCAACTGTATGATCGTGTGTTGCCAGGAAGCACAGTTAATGTGTCAGAACACAGTAAACTGTATAAACTTGTAATGGGCTGGCCTGTTGTAGGAAGCTGAGCTCCTGATTGCAAAGAAGATCCACCCTCAGATCATTATCTCTGGTTGGAGGAAGGCTACACAGGCTGCCCGTGAAGCTCTGAAGGAGGCTGCTGTGGATCACGGGTAAATTTCAACATTAGACCATCGCACGCTGTGGTGGTTACATGTATTCAGTATTCATAGTGATTTAGTCGCAAAAAGTATGAATAATCTTAATATTTTAAAGTGATCCTGCCATTGTTGATTAACGCAACAGAAGTCTTGAGAACATCCAGGTTGTCATCTACTGACCTCACAGAGGTCTGTATGAAAACAGTGCTTGGCATGGGTGGACTGATGTGGTCTGTGTGTCCTCTGCTTTGACAGAAACGACCAGGTGAAATTTGAGGAGGACCTTCTGAACATTGCCCGCACCACTCTGTCTTCCAAACTGCTGACCCACCACAAAGACCACTTTGCCAAGCTGGCTGTGGAGGCTGTACTGAGGCTCAAGGGCTCTGGTAACCTTGAGGCGATCCACGTCATCAAAAAACTGGGAGGAAGCCTCACGGACTCATATTTGGATGAAGGTATGAATGCTGTCGTCTCCCATGACCACTTCTTCTGCACATTAATGCGTACTTAATTTCTTTCCCCAGTGCTCAGAGTTTTTGCAGACAGTCTGTTAGTGTTCCCTTTTTTGTCAGTTAGACCTGGGTTAGGCTTTTTCTGACAATATGTGTGAACTGTAATAGTGATCAAACTGGATGTGAAATGATCAAAAATTGATGGCCGAAAGCTCATTTCAAAAAGCTGAGCTTGGTCTGTCTGCTAATGCCCACTGTGTTTTTTGGCAATAGGATTTTTGCTTGACAAGAAGATTGGTGTCAACCAACCCAAGAGACTGGAGAACGCCAACATCCTTATTGCCAACACTGGCATGGATACAGACAAGATAAAGGTATGAAACACAAACTTAAAATCAGTATTTGTAATCACATGTTAAAGACTGACACTCTCATTAACGATCTTCCTGCTTCTGCAGATCTTTGGCTCTAGAGTGCGTGTGGACTCGACGGCTAAGGTAGCAGAAATTGAGTTGGCAGAGAAGGAAAAGATGAAAGAGAAAGTGGAACGCATCCTGAAGCACGGCATCAATTGTTTCATCAACAGGTATGGGATCATGCTCAGCCATTAACACTCTGTGTGAGACCTAGTGTAAGGCGGTTTGGTGTGGGTATTGATGGTAGAGTAGAGTCTAACGCTGTTGTTTGGCTGGCAGGCAGCTGATCTATAACTACCCTGAGCAGCTCTTTGCTGCAGCTGGAGTGATGGCCATTGAGCATGCAGATTTTGTCGGAGTGGAGCGCCTGGCTCTGGTCACAGGTGTGTATGCTCTTATGCTTGTCTTCTCTGTGTTCTTGTGCCACCCTCATTCGTGGGGAAATTGAAATAAAATATAAAGCTTTAAGTGTTAAAGAGAAGTGTAGTGCCTATCTGTGTGGCTGCGTAAGAAAGAGAGAAAATAGGTAATGTTTGAAATCTTTTTGCTAGGCGGAGAGATCACGTCAACCTTTGACCACCCTGAGCTTGTGAAGTTGGGCCACTGCAAACTGATTGAAGAGGTGATGATTGGAGAGGACACACTCATTCATTTCTCTGGAGTAGCCATGGGTAAATATCAGGTCTATAGCAGAGACGTGACTCTGTATCACTTCACTTGTTGTATCGCTCTACTGTTTTAGATGTTAAATAAGGATAAAAGAAAATATTCAGCAGCCACAGTGTTGAACCACACCCTCTTATTGATATAACTTCTCTGTGAAATAATTGCTGAAATAATGGTTAGATGTAGTCTATAATTGCTTACACACTGACCATACTAAAGTATGTGCAAATTAAGTATGTGTGTGCTTATGTGTACGAAGGTGAGGCCTGCACCATTGTCCTGCGCGGTGCCACTCAGCAGATCCTGGATGAGGCCGAGCGATCCCTGCACGATGCTCTCTGTGTTTTGGCTCAGACTGTCAAAGAGACTCGCACTGTTTACGGTGGAGGTGAGACATAGCCTGCTGCCCTCAATGTGGATGACAGTCATAATAACCGCTTCTCAGCTTAGTCTGTCTCTGACTTACCAGTCTGTATGAAGACCAGTCTGAATGTTGACAAGGAACCAAATAACTGAGCTATATTTTAAGTGTAATTATACTTTGCTGAAACACATTAACTGTGCTTCTCAACTTCACCCCTTAATTGTCCTCATAGTAATATCTGGTCATTAGATTTAACAATTTTTTAAAAAAGTGACTGCTTGTGTTTGTTTTCCAGGATGTTCTGAGATGCTGATGGCAAAGGTGGTTACTGACGTCGCCAACAGAACACCAGGCAAAGAGGCCGTGGCCATGGAGTCTTTCGCTAAAGCACTTAGAATGGTGAGGGATGAAGGGCTGTCTTGCCTTTAGGTGCATGTCCTCCATCCGCAGTAAGCCGTTTGAACTCATTTATCTGTTTCCCTGCCCAGCTGCCCACTATCATTGCTGACAACGCGGGTTATGACAGCGCCGACCTGGTGGCTCAACTCAGAGCGGCCCACCAAGAGAACAAGAACACTTTTGGCCTGAGTGAGTCCACCAGCATTACCCGTCCTTACACTTTACACACACAGGTGGATCTTAAGCCTCAGTGACGCTTTCCAAACCAACTGCCTTTGAATTGAAAACATTTAAGCAGCCACATCACATTGTCCTTAGTGCTCAAAGTCTGGTTGCTCTGAGTTTGACGTTAAGTGACAGTTCAGGATCGCGAAAGATATGTTCTTTTTTTTCCCCCCTCTTTCTTTTGTGCTGACTCAGTGTGTCTGTGACTGTGAGCTTACATGTACCGTCGTATCTACTGTTCTTTCTGTCAGACATGAATGAGGGCACCATTGGAGACATGGCAGAATTGGGTATCACAGAGAGTTTCCAGGTGAAGAGACAGGTACTGCTGAGTGCTGCTGAGGCTGCAGAGATGATCCTGCGTGTGGATGACATCATCAAAGCTGCACCAAGGTGAGCTCTGATGCTTTCACTTCATTACGCACTGTTGAGATGTAAGCTCAAGAGTTTCCTTACTATTCCTTAACGTAATGGCTCAACATATTTTAACTTCTAAGAGGTTTTTTATTATTGTGTACATGTATGTGCGTTCATATGTGTAAATGTTAAGGCTATCTCTTCCTCTTGTCTTTTCTAGGAAACGAGTACCTGACCACCACCCCTGTTGAAAAAGGATGGTGTCAAGAGAAGGGGGTTAACCTGTGTATTTATTACCTGAAAGGGCCTCTGTTTCTCCTAGTTCTTGCGCTCCATAGTCAAATGTTTCGTTACATGCTATAACTGCTGCAGAGGCAATTTGTGTGTTGCTTCAGTTGTGGTCTTGACTTTTTATTTGTTGAATTAAAACAAGTGTACTAAATACAATGTTCTCATGGCTGTGTTTGTTCTGTTTTCACTCTCTTTGTTGCATAGCTCAGTTATTAATTAAATCTCATGACAAATTCTTACCTGGAATTGACTATTATTGTATTGTGCGAGCAACGTAAACAATTGCGTTGGCGGTGTAGACACTTTTATCAGGACATTGCTTAATTTTAGAATAGTTGACCAAACATTTGGAGCACTCCAAATCTCTGCTGATCCAAGCAGAATACACTGAACTGGGTCACAGAAACCTGAATGATAGACAAAAAAACACTGCTATAGAGATAAAATAACAGGAAATGAAATGAGACTGGGGAATTGATTTACTCAGGGTACTGTGGGAGATACAGACAGTGGCTTAATTGGCTCATTGTTGAAGATCACAGCGTGTGTGTGTGTTGCAGAGACAGAATGAGGTGGACACTGTTGATTGGGTTTTACTGCTTTAGTACCATACAGGGTCTAACAAGGTAAGAATGACCATGCTTTACTTAACTAAACCTGAGGTGTGTGTTTACACTCCATTTCTTGTTAAGGCTCCAGTTTTAGATGTCAGATCAATCACCAAGTATAATTTTATGTTTACATCAACTCTGGCACAGTTTCTCAGCTTTATTTGAGTGGCAAAATATTTTAGAGACAACTGGTTGGACTATTTTGAAATTAGCTTTCAAATTGGACTTCACCCTTTGTAATGGTAAGGCTGGTTCGGTCTGGCAGGATACCGCTGCAGCGCATGCCCTCAGTGCGCACTCGGCTGCGTGTTACTAACCAGCTGGAAGATTTCTTGCGAGACCATCAGCCCGATACTTTTTCCCGCAAGTATGTCCAGTGTTACCCACCAGGCCTCCACTCTCTCCGTCTGAGCAAGGCCGCTGAGAAGCTTTACAACTTCATGGATGTGAGTCTATCTTTGTACATAAATAGTCCAAACTCATATGGTCATATTGGCTCATTCTGTGTGGGATTTGGAGCAGGTTTTGGTTGGTATAGATCGCTCAATTTGTATGTTCCTGTGTGCTGTGAAGGCGCAATATTTTGGCAAGGTTGGTCTGGGATCACCAGAACAGAACTTCACTGTGGTCTTCGACACGGGCTCAGCAGATCTGTGGGTGCCATCCTCCTACTGTGTCACTCAAGCATGTGGTAATGATCCAACAAAGACATCATTTGACCTCAAGTCTCTTAAATTGTTTGGAAGCATTTGCTTCTTCTATTTACCTGTTTTTGCGCTCACACTTGCAAAAGGGACAGCAAAAGCCATGCATAAAATTTGTATTACACTGTTTCATGCACTAACGACACAGCAGCTGTTGGTAGTCCAAAGTGTAATTATTTGTCATATAACTGCCTCATACAGCATTATTCAATCACAAAACAAACTCTACAGTGTCTTTCTTAGTTGTGCCTATTTGTAACTCTTAGTCCAGTTGATGGTATGTTGGGACAGGTCAGACAGTCTTGTGTGTTGTACAAACACATCTATGTAGGACACTCCTGCCCGGTTGAAAAAATGGGGTCAAACTGTACCTTTCTGGTCACTCTATGCTTCCCTTGGCACAGCCATGCACCGCAAGTTCAAGGCCTTTGAGTCCAGTACCTACATGCACGATGGCAGAGTCTTTGGCATCCATTATGGCTCAGGACATTTGCTGGGTGTGATGGCAAGGGACACCCTCAAGGTATCCTTATTCAATTTATACAATTTTTCTCCCCCAGTGTGCAGATCACTGTACAACATGCATGCACTACTTGGGCGCTTCAGTCCATAATTCATGTAAGGACCTTGCTGGACATTAATATGGCAAGACTTATGGATGGATGTCAGTCCACTATAATGTGTCATTACACCAGCTATGGACATCTGTTTCAGCACAGTTGTCATGATATTCTGAACTCATGAAAAAAGCAGAAAACTAGAAAAAGAGTTCTTTGACATCAGGCTTTTATGTCTTTACTGAAACAGTGAAGATATTCGGTTGTAATTACTGTAGTCAACTATATCTTCTGTTTGTGCAACATGGGTTTTACTCCAATCTGGTCTTGTTCTAGTACGGTACAGACTGTAAAATTGCTCACGTAATTTACTTGGAATCCTGCAGTAGCCACACAAATCTGATGCATACTATCAAGATTTGTTTACTGAGTTAATGCTTTTACCAACTGTGTGTGTTCGCTTCTTTGGCTGTATGCAGGTGGGCACAGTGACAGTACAAAAACAGGAGTTTGGTGAGGCAGTGTATGAGCCAGGCTTTGCCTTTGTCATGGCACGTTTTGACGGTGTACTGGGCCTGGCTTACCCCAGTCTGGCCCAGGAGCTGGGAGCGCCCGTCTTTGACAGTATGATGAGCCAGAAGGCCGTGGATGAGCCTATGTTCTCTTTCTACCTCAGCAAGTGAGTGCCACACTGGTGACCAATACGTGCACATTATTGAGTGACGTTACTGCATGTCATTTTTACTGCTGACTGATGGATGATGATAGCAATGATGAACTTGTATAACTTGTGTGGCGATAGTTCTTATGAAGTCAGGAAATTATGACATCAGTGAAGATGGCTGTGCGAGTCATTTTCACTGTTGTCACTGGCATGATAAAGATGACCTTGATGGTTATTGCATAGTTATAACCACATCAAACTATGATGATGATGATGATGATGATAAAGTTGATGCTGATGACACCCTGTACAGGAGTGCGAGCTCATCAGGCCTTGAAGGGGAGCTGCTCCTGGGTGGTATTGATGAAACTCTGTACACTGGCCCCATAAACTGGATCCCTGTCTCTCTGAAAGGCTACTGGCAGATTAAAATGGATTCGTATGCCTTCCTCTTCTTTTTGTTTTGATAGAGAATTATTGCACATATCTTTTTTGGCAATCAACTTGTGCCTGAACTTCCTTCACATATAATCTCCCCTGAATTTCCAAGGTTGATCAAAATTTTGAAAAAATAAACTTAATTGGTAAATCAGTATTATGATTAATTAATATGTAATTAATCAATAAAGTTATGCATAATGTCCTTTCAACTTGTTGAGGCCCAGTTGACCATGTCTTTGTTAGAGTGAAGATCCAGGGTGCAGTGGGCTTCTGCCAGGGTACCCATGGTTGCCAGGCAATACTGGACACTGGCACCTCTCTCATCGCTGGCCCCACTGGTGATATTCTTATGCTACAGCAGCTCATAGGAGCCACTCCTACCTCTATTGGAGAGGTATGCCTGCCTTTTAAGTGGTTAATTTACCCAGCAGGACATGTTTTGTGCAACCCAGTAACACAATCATTCATCAAACATACTACTACATATATGCATTTATAAAGATGCATTTATAAAGGTCTATGAGTGAAAATAAAATGGACTATCAGGTTAAACTGTGCAAGAGAGGCCTTGCTTAGAGCAATTAGTGAGTGTACATGAACATATTTTATGATCGTTAACAAACAGACCATGAGCATTATGTGAGGACACATGATGAAAAGGTCTGTCAATGCCACTCTGCTTAATGTTTTAGTATCTGCTTGACTGCAAAAGGATCTCAAGTCTACCTGTACTGTCGTTCACATTGAATGGAGTGGAGTATTCTATAACTGCAGAGTCCTATGTAAAACGGGTGAGTCATAGTATTCAAAAAGTACATGTATACACATATGTATGGATAGATTATACATGTATTTACATGGAAGCACTCAGTGCACATGTACACTACCCATATGTCATCTCTCATGGCCCATATGGGACCTCTTCTGTGAATATCTTCATTCATACAAATACTGACTGTTTTTGTAGGAGATGGTGGGAAATCGAGAGATCTGCTTCAGTGGTTTCCAGGGAGTCGACATCCCAACTTCACTAGGACCTATCTGGATCCTGGGGGATGTCTTTCTCTCCGAGTTTTACAGCATTTATGACCGAGGACAGAATCGCGTGGGCTTAGCTCGTGCACGGCAGTAGACGTACTGGTAACTACCATAGATAAGATCACAGCTTGCATCCTGCCAAAAATCATACTGATATGATCAGCTCTAAATGGAAATATGTGATTATAAAAAAGGTGTGCTGCTAGCTGTCCTGTCAAATGTATTCTCAGAATGATTAAATAAAATGACTGTCTCCTAACTGGCTGTACATTTTATTGTGCATTTATGGTATGTTGTGAAACAAGCATGTGAAAGATAAAATTCAGAAAGACACAAAAGTTAATAAAGAAGCAATATTTTATTGACATGTTGGGCTGAAGTGGGAGCCTAGCGGGTTGTAACTGATCGTCTTCCTTTAGGTGGGTAAGTAGGCCAGGGTCTTTCTCCCTCTATGTGGTCAATCATGGTCATATACCTGTACAGTTACGGGTAGAGTTAGCCGTATGGTGTCCTTTTCTAAATGTGTTATGTCACTTGATAATACCATGCATCTTGTTCCATGGACCAATTAGTGATTGGCTTCCCATGTCAGTGTGCCCATTTGACTAATCTCAACTGAAGTTACTGATGTGTAAAGATTGTGGGGAGTTGGTCATTCCAAATTATGGAGAAAATAAGAGAATATATATAATAAATAAAATAAATAAATAAAATGTCAAGATAACCATACAAATCAACATGTAAAAAAAAATTAAAAAGGTTCATGTCAATGTTTAGTCCAAAAGGCACTGTCTGATGAACTGAGAAATGTTTAAAATCCTAGGGCCAACTTTGGTCCTAGTGGTTCTCTCTGCACATGTTCTCCTGGCTGACGGACTCCCGAGTGGCACTGGGCTCAGACAGATCTGCCTCTAGGGCTGGCAGTTCTTCAGTCTGTGATCTTTCTGTGGCCGAGTGTGGCACCTCACGTGGGACTGTCCTCCTCACTAAAGCTTTGGGGCTTGGCAGACTTCGCATGGAGCTCATGGAGGACTGCCTGGACAACTGGAATGAGAGCCGTCTCTTTTTACCTTGTGTACTCCAGCGGAACTTCTTGGGCCCCATAGTTGTAGGGCTGTAGCATACAGACAGGTCTGCTCCTTTCATGTTCTCACCTGGATTGTCCTCAACTTGAACCTCAGGATTTTGAAGACGCTCTGATTGTAGACAGGGCTCTCTGTTGGACTGAGGTGGCTGAGCACTTGCCTCTGTAGTTGTGTTCTGGCTAACACTGTTGCCAGGGTTACCAGGCTGATGTGTGCTAACCACCAGTGCTGGAACTTCACCGAAGGAGGGGCAGCTGATTTGTGTGTCGGGTGAGGGAGGTGTGCTGCTGACCTCACGGAGGGTGCTCAGAGTCTCTAGAACAGGCGGGGGTGAGTGGAAGTGGGGGAAGTGGGGACGTGGATGGATGGCTGTGTCTTCTAGGGGTCCGGGATGGACACGCTGATCTGGCACAAAAGGGAAGAAGCTGGAGATATCACTGCTGTGGCGTTTGAAACTTGGCCGCGTCTGTAGGTTGGGCGGCTCCTGCACGCTCAGTAGACGCCGGACACGGCCCAGCACGGATTCCTGCCTCCTTAGCTCATGGTTGTCAACATCTTCAACCTGACTGATTTCAGAGAGACTAAAGATGCAGAGAAATGAGAGATAAATAATGGATTCAGGACAGGAGTCCCGGTTTAGCTATGGCGCACATATAAAATGGTTTTGTAAGAGCAAGGGATAAGGTGGGAAAGACTGTTCATATAAATACAGTTCACATCTTTTCTTCTTTATGAATGTAACCTCACCCCATGTCAGTAGTGGAGCCCAAGAATGAGGGGATGCAGTAATCGGCAGCAGCCAGGGTGTATGGGGGGCGAACGTCTGGATCATTCCAGTAAATATCCTTGGTCATGAGGGGGATGTTCATGTGCATTTCGTCCACAGCCATTAGAGACACCTGCAGTCAGTTCATCAATTCACCTGTTACACTGAGTAATCACCACGATCAACCAAAACCCTTCTCTTACATGAACTAAGCATGAGTTGACTCCCTTGCACAGAGAAATGGAGAGACAGACCTGTAGGTTTCTGTCAATGCACCAGTTGGCTTCAAAGTCATCATCGTCCTCTCCAAAAGGATTGATGAGCTGCTCTGCTACCTATGGGTGTATGTACAAACGTATCAGATATTTAAGGAACACATACTGAGGAACAAAAAAAGCATACTTCGGCAAACAAATTTCTTTTACATGACTTTTGTGTATATGCAACACGAGCGATGAAACTCCTGAGAATCATTCACAGTCAATAGAACCTGGATAGTGGAAGTGACTTTGTGGGCATGAGACTAAGTGCACATGATCACACTGACAGATTCAGGTGGAGAGCAACACACAATAAATGAATAAATAAATACAGAACACCAATCAGCATCATGGCTAACACTGTAATAGGGATGGTCAGAAATGATTAACAAAAAACTTGGTGAAGAAAAAGAAACCCTCTAATTGGTGTTCTCGTACTTATCTGCAGTAATTGAGCTGAAACTGCTCTTGGCAGGATGTACAGGTACAGACTGATTTACACAGTGTGTGTGTGGCTTTCTTTTAAAGGTCAGCATCAGTTGTGATATGGATTAAAACAGAATATATAATTTCTTGTGCCGTACGAAATATGACAGAGCATTCAAATATTTAATTTTATCCATTGTACCTTAAGATGTGTTACTGGTTTAATTATCATAACATGTACCGGCATCATGTCAAAAATACCCTTTGCAAGACAATATACAAAATGTAATTACTGTTTGACAAAGAGGATGGCTTTAGAATGTTCTCTTCAGGGAAACCTTTGACAGAAGTGTTGGCCAAATTATCAGACTTTTTTCTGCTCTATGTGTAAGAAATGTATAAAAAAGATCAAAATAAACAAATACAAAACCTTTTGAACCATGTGCATCCACGTCTATAAGTTTCATCATCTTAAAGTGGGAAGAATGAGTGAGGAATACATTGAGAAAAATCACTGATGTGTAATTTATTCCGACCTTCAGCCAGCCTGAGTAGAAGAAGAACTGTAGCAGGGTAAATATGGGAACGTAGAGGTCAAGGTCATGTCCTGGGTAGCCCTGCTCAGGGTCCAGAAACTGACGGCCAATAATGCAAGCTAAAAAGAATGTGTACACAGCTAATGTCACCACCTGAAAAGGGGAGGGAGGGAAAGATCAAAAGACATAAAAAACATTTGATACTAAATGGATACATTTACAAAATATAAATTATACCACAGACTATGTAAACAAATATCTATATCTTCTTTTGAAAATGCAATTTATTGGTTAACATCTCAAACAATGAATACTGACTGAGCATCATCTCCTTTAAGAAAATGCCAAGAATGCCTTGAATGATTCAGAAAACTTGTCACTTATACAGTTAACCCCAACTCAACTTTTACAGCAGACCTTCAGAAACTATTACTTAAGTATAGCACATCAACTGTTGTCATTAAACAACAATAGAAATCTTTAGTTCTTCTCCATGGACATCACACAGTATGTATTCCTCTATATATATATATATATATATATATAAGTGTGAAAGTGTACCATTTACATATATTTGTAGTTACTGTTATTGAGATCTCTCTTTCTCCCTGTGTGATAATTAGGTAGTCTGAAGATCATCCGTGCTCATCTGAAAAAGACATCAATGTCTCCCGTGGCCATTAAGGGAAATAATTAGCCGAATCCAGTCTGATCCGGTCACAGGTGACAGACAGTAAAGAGCTCAGTACTTTGGATGGACAAAGGAAGGACAAATTGTCTCTCGCTTCCAAAATTTTTAGACGAATATCTGAAATATCTGAGAAGGTACAATAATGTTCAATGTTCAAGAAACAGATAAAAGGTGTGTGTGTGTGTGTGTGTGTGTGTGTGTGTGTGTGTGTGTGTGTGTGTGCGTGTGTTTGGAAATGGAAACTTACCTGTGTGTAGACAAGTGGGACTCCAACCCAGTCATAGCCAAACAAAGTTGAACACCAGGTCCTGAACTTGTTCATTTCCTGTATTGCATATTGCATTGCATTCATTCACACACACACACACACACACACACACACACACACACACACACACACACACAGACACACATACACACGAGTAAAACATCAGACCAGTGTCCTTGCTGGTATTCATATTCAGATGTAATTTTAAAGACAGACATTTGTAACATGACCCTGTTCCATTCTGGTGCCCCTGGCGCAAGTTAATTTGTCATACTCAAAGTTTAGCCCTGCCATCATGACACAACCAGCTTTCAAAGTCTCTCCATTTCAAACTCCTTACTACTCTTTAAGTCTGTAACCAGGCAACACTCACACCCTACTACCATGACAAGATACTCCAAGCAATACCTCCAAGATACTTCCTCCATGTATCTTATTGCTTGTTTTTTAACCTTGTTAGAGGTCATGGCAACTGGGGTCTTGGCTAGGGCATACTCTCTGGGAAAGTGCCCAGTCATCTGACTACACTGGCTTTTAACTTTTGAAAGAGGTAGCAGGCAACTCTCTTCAGTGTGAAGCACAAACATACCAGATGTTTTTTCCAGCCTATAAGCTAACTCGCTAAATATTCTGAGGCTCATCAAGATTAATGTGATCAGAATTGTTCTGTTGGAAAACCAGCATATAAAATGGGATTCTAGTAGGAACAGACAGACAAGACTTACGCTAAGGATGGCCTGTAGGTCCACACTGTCCTGGATGCGGCCCTCTTTTCGTGCTTTGGAGGCCAGATTTGTGAACCACACCACGGGGATCCAGTACTTGAGATGGGGTGATTTTAGATTCTCAA
Source organism: Chanos chanos (assembly GCF_902362185.1). Classification (NCBI taxonomy): domain Eukaryota; kingdom Metazoa; phylum Chordata; class Actinopteri; order Gonorynchiformes; family Chanidae; genus Chanos; species Chanos chanos. The sequence goes on from NC_044495.1 coordinate 27,370,692, forward strand.
AGATCTTCCTTTCCTCAGGAGTCATGAAGCCTGAGGACATGTGAGACAACTCGCTGAAAGTTACTACCACTTCAAAGACAATCAGCAACAGAGATCTCAATATTCACACAACTCATAGTCATGAACAGACAAAAAAGTTGTGGTTATGTAACTGAAGAGAACTCTCACCGTGAAGTGCAACAGGAGGTTTACTTTTCATTCACAGTCATTCATAATCATTTGAGCTAAGCACATGGATCTTCATCAAATATACCAATCATTGTCCATGAAGATACAAATGAAATGTGTCAAGAAATGTCTGGCCTGTTTTTTTTTTAACCTGTGTGTATTTACAATCTATACACAACAAACAGTATCACTGTAATCTATATTAGTTGAACAGTTAGGCCCAAGCAATGTTTAGTATGGAAACTAGGCCTATAAAATAATGGCATCTAAAGGAGATCCTGGCAAAGCTCAGCTTGGCACATCAGAGACACTGTGATATTTCCAGGTCTCAGGTGACAGGTACAGATTTAGGTCTATGGGGAATGTTACATTGACATTGGGGTGGTGTAGTACTATGGAACTAAGTGCTTATCAGCATTTGCAACTCTAAAGAAATGACTAAATGGTTTCTAATGAACTGATCAATGTGACCTCATGACAGAGCCAGTGAAATACAAGTCGATTTGGTCCCCTGTGATTGAAGTTATGTAAAGTACTGGAGCTTTTAGCACAGTTGATCTGATCTCTAAAAGAGAATGGCAGTAGCATTCAGATGGATTATTTCAACCAGCAAATAAAAAATGAAATTGGACTGTTCCGTTTCACTAAAATGAAGAGGTAAAAGTGACACAATAGTTTCAAAGCCATCATCTCCTAACTCTCCACAGCTCTGTCATTATAATTGACTAGTTGTGATATCTATATGTGACATCTATCCTCGGTTTACTGATGATACAGTCATGCTTTACAATCATAATCTACTAAACATTTGTGAAGGTTTAACTCCCATATTAGCGTCATCACATCAACTCCCCTCCAACTCCACTGTACTTCAATAATTGTTTGACAGTTAACACACAGAGGTGCTGTCTCCTCGCTTCTTCTGCCCCTGCTCTGAATGGTACCAACAGGAACCTACCTGCTTCTACTACATGCTCTATAGTGGGGAAACGTTTGCAGACAGCTGTGCTGACGGAGCGGAAGATTAGCACCGAGGTGAGGTTGACGTAGCGCATGAGTGTACGGCGCAGCAGGCGACCCTGTTCATCGCTACCCTGTACACAGCTTGAGATGAGGAACATGAGGCGGTCTGGCCAGGGTAGGTTCACAAACTGGTTCCACCAGCGGTTCACCACCAGGGTCACGTAGAACCCTGACAAACCCAGACAGAGAAAAGGTAGAGAAAGGCACAAATGGCCAGTTTTAAAGTGACCAGTACTGTACTCCGCTTCTGTGAGCACTGATTACTGTGGAAATGCTGCATTGAAGGACCCACTGATGGCAATGAGAATCAAAAAGAAATTTAGCTTGAACCACACTGTTAAAATGGGAGTAACCTAGCACTGAGCCCTCCTGTCCTCATTAATTTGCTATAGTATCCAAATCAATAGCTGTTCTCCTCTGATCATTGACTTAGTAGTTAGAGTGATTCTGTACCCTCTGCTTATTTCATTTGAATACAAGATATGGTGTTGAGTAGTTAGGTCTGTTTAAACATTAAAGCGTCAACATAAAGCAAATCACATCAGGTCTACTAAAACATCACCACTTACTGAACCCTTCACCAAATTCAGGACTGACAATCAGCCATATTCACAGCAACTACAATTTAACTGATTAGATAAACGTTTGCATTAAATGCTGTCTTATATTTACTATATTTTGTGTACATAATTAAAATACAGTTAGTTAATCTAGTTGATCTACTTGGGGAAAGGATCTAGTTGGTGCAGAGAGGTCTACTATCAAATAACCACATACGAAGTTGAACAAGCTCATCTCTCGCAGGACATGGCGGAGTTTTATAGCATGAGCTCTGAAGGCTGATAAACTTACCAAGCACAAAAGTGACAGGAATCTGTTCAGCATACCGGTCGCAATATATGGACAATTTTTCAAAAAAACGCTTCTGAGGGTCTGTGAGTACGAATCTATGGCAAGCAAAAAACATGACACACTGTTTCAACAGACATTTTAACAAAACAAAAGATGATTCATTTCTTCATTGCCATAAAGAATTTGATTTTGTATGACAGACAAAAATGGGTAATTGAGCTACATTACCTGTACACAACACTCAGAATGGAGTACAAACATGCAAAAACGATAAACTCCCGATAAAGTAATTTATAAATGCTTCCTCTCCAACGAAGCAACAGTCTATGAAAACCGAAAAACGAGGCATTTGCAACTTTGCTTGAGTATGTCACTGTCATTTCCACAAGTAACAGCTCAGATAGAGCCCAGCGCGTTATATCGCTCAACAGCAAAACGTCAAACTAAGCACTGTATTTCATACTGCACTGCACTGGTTACTGCATAAAAGTTCATGCCTTTCGGGCGCTCCGACCTCCTCAGCCGCAAGCCAGTTTTTACCGCTGTTTAGTGTACCCTTCATTGGTTTATAATATATAGATCACGTGACATGCTCCTTCGTTTGATGTAGTTTCCAAGCTCAAGACATGGATTTCTGCATTTAGAACTGTTTTTGCCGACCGTAAAGGAGCGCAGACTTCATGCCATGTAGTGAACGGATCCATTTGCTGCTCGAAATCATGCTGACGCCAGAACTAAATTTGTCACCCAGGGATGAAGAGATGGCGCAAACACCTACACTTTTATTTATAGCTATCACATAGGAATAGGTTTGTAAGCCTGGCTCATATTAAGCTCCATATTTAATATGTTAGCCTACGGCGGTGAACAGCATTTACAAAAATAAAAGTTTATCAAGCAGTCGATTTTTATTTATTTATTTTTGCAGAATTAACGTTTCCGAAATGTCAATTTCAATTTTAACTGCTCGTATGTTCCCTAGGTATGCAAGAAAATCAGGTCTAAAAGGTTAGATAATCCCGTGGGTGGCGCTGTGGTCAAATAATAATTACAACCTTCCCACTGTAATTCTCTCATTCACCGATACTAAGTTAGTACAGTTAAAGAATACTGCATCGAATACTGATGAGGCCACAGCGTAAATTAGCCTGAGATGGATTTTCAGTTCATTGTCATGTATACCACCAACGAACATGATCCTATCTAGTTCTGCGATTGCCGACACTACTCAATTTGACATGAAAGGATGGGCTGGCAGACAAGACGCTTATGACAGCGCATGCGTGACGAGGTTTCGGCTTCCACCCATGCGCCAGCTATATGAGGAGAAGGGGCAGGTACATTTGAATGTACTGGTCGGATGTCAGTCATTCCTCTCTTGGTTCCAGTGGAAGTCCAGTACTCACTGTACCTGCCCATTGAGTCATGTATTCAATAAGGAAACCTAAAATTGCACTCTGACAGTCTTAGTTATGCTTCGAGAATCCTGGGAACTTGGTATTTTTGCCAGCAGCAAACAGACCAACAGAAGGTAATGTAGCAGATGCTAAAACGATATTGTGGAGCTTGCAGGCTCGTTAGCTAGCTCTCAAGTAACAAGCGTAAACACCTAGCCTAAACGTTCGATAGCTAGCAAGGGTTAGTCTTGGATTTGCCCGATTTTTTGCTGGCTAGCTGTTTCTGTATGAGAGCTTGAAATGGTGCGACCAAATATTTAGTGTTCATAGGATACCATTAACAAATGCGATATTTTGCAAAAATCAGTTATTATATTGTATGTCAGTGTTAATGTTGGTGTTCTCTGGGAATATAAACCCTGTAGGATTTAAAGGAATCTCCGTCTGATTTGCTCTCGCAAATGAATGGCTAAGACGTGAGGGTAAAATATTCGTAACACCGCCGTCGAAATTCAATATGAGGCTATTAATGCGCAGCCAAAGCCGTTAATTTGTCGTTATTTGAGTTTATTTGAATGTGTCAGATATTTGTAAGAAGTGTAACGTTAACAATGAGCAAATTGTACAATTACAGGGACGTATGCAAGAATGCCTGTTTCACAGGTTTTGCTACATCTGCAGAGACAGACATACTATATGTGAACTCTGCACATAGACACGCTCATCTGATATATAGTTTATTGTAAGATGGCAAACTCGATCAGTCAAAGCTGTCCACGCACCCATCCCCCATGTCTTGCCTTGGAGAGGATACTGGCTCAACACTGATATCAGTAGTATGGTGTGTGTGGATCCGAGTCTTGAAGAGGCTTCAACGTCGCAGGGCCATTTGTTTAACTGCTCAATGTCATTTGCTGCCCTATCATAGTTTACTCAAAATTGCATTTTTAAGACAAGTTGGGCGTCAGATCAGATCAGAAAATCTTCAGATAAGGATAACTCATTGTCACATCACCAATGTTTCAAATTCATTAACAGTGTATCAAAACAGTTGTTGCTTGGAAAAGTTTATTGTTGTCTCAGAGCCGTGTATTCACTTCAGCCTGTCACAACTTGTTTCTCATGTCCCTCTTTAAAAGCTGTCAAGCCTCTAAGTAAACTGAGGCAGCTCTCATGTGACAGCAAACTCATGAGAGTGACACCCAATACCTTTCTGAAATGTGACATGGGTTCTGTTGTGGCTTTCTTAGAACACTGGTTGCTAATAACAACGCTGAGCCTTCTCGCTCGGAAGATGCATGTGTATTGCATAACACAATTGGATTGTTATGAAGGGCCATGGGGACAAAATTCCTTCCCATGCTGCCGGCCCAGCTAACATGGGCTTACTTCAGGCATATGTGGGACCTAGCCTGTGAGAGGACAGGCAGTGCCTGTGACAGTGTCTTTGCAGTTTTCTTATGTGCCCTGTCAAGGCTCCATTGTACAGATAAATCGGTGTCATTCTGAGGGTGCCTAGCAGAGCTACGGCACTCAGTCTAGATTAATGATGATGTAAAGGAGTTACATTGTGTGAATGCAAGGTAACTGAATTAGCCGCCCATTGCTTCACTCTACTACTCCACTCTCATACTGCATTAATAGTGGTTATTTTATCATTGCTTTCTATCGAAATGCCTCTGAACTGAGATCTGATTGGGCAGAATTGATCTTACAAATTAAACCAATTGTCATGAAAAGACGGATACATTTTGTGCATATTGACAACTCAGTTTTCTCAGAAATTCTTGCACGGATTGATTTCTGCTCAGACTTCATGGCTTTGAATGGTTTAGTAACTGCTTGGGCCTATTACCAGTGCTTCGCTGTTTTATGACTGGACCATGACATGTGTCTCCCTCACCACTGCAGCGTTACTGACTTGTGACTGTCAGTTACTGTGTGACTGACATGATCTACTTTCACTGAACCAAAGGAACATAATATGTAATGTTGAGCTCAGAGATGTCTATCGCATGTTCCTTGTAATACTTGTTTTTTTTCTACAGGCATTTGGTAGTTATAGCATAGTCTGATTAATAATGCTGTAGTTGTTTAGTGTGAACAACAAGAGTGCTGTTTTCATTGGTGCCTTACTCATTTTAGAGGTGTCGTCCACAGAATCTGTCTTTTTTTTTTTTTTTTTGTCAAGAGACAGTCCCCCTAATGCAGCTCTTCAACAGCAGTCCCGCACAACAGGGTTTGGCCCTGCGTAGATAATGGGTGCTTGCATTGTCGGCTCGGTGAGTGAACAAGAAAAGAAAAAAGTGCTTGTTCGGCTAGGTTCATTGTAGTCTGTCGCAGCCGTGTCATGACGTACACCCCCTCATTTATCACGCTGCCATGGGCGGTGTTGCATGGAGGAGAGCAGACTTGTGTCTGTGGGATGGCCCTTCCATACTGTGACTGCAGGGATGTACGATATGTGGGATTAGTGTCGAGTCCAACCCCTCTGCTTTACTGTGCTATTGTGGTCTGCGTTTTGTCGGGGTTCTCTCTCATCTGGGCTGAATCCTTTTATCCTGCTGTTTTGAACAGGAACATGCTCCCTTTTACTCTCACATGCTGTATGACTACTAGGAGACAGAATGCATGGTTTAGAAGTGAGGCGCCTAAGAAAGCATTCAGATCACTCATCAGATCTCAACATATGTGACAGTCTTGTGCCTGCACTGCACTTAAGCACTCTGTTGTGAGGAATCTTTGACCATCAGCTGGACTGCTTCGATGGCTGTCATTAGCATTTGGAGAGACAACCCTGCAAACCAAGCCTTGCCCTCTCAACAATGCTGACATCTTTGGCTCTGCTGAGAGTAGTTTTTGCAGTGTGCTGATTCCAGCTTCTACTTTGGGGCTGAACATTGCTGTATCATCTGACCCCCTTGCTGGTCATCTCTGCTGCTCTCTGTCTGCATTTGTGGTTTCCATGATGCACTCTGACCACACATATATGCAGTAGAGCTTTTCACGTTCAAGGATGCCTGTCTAGCAGAGCATATCCACAGTACCAGCCGTGAGGAGCATTAACCAGCACAGCTGGGGTAGCCTTTGACAAACATCTCAGCAATCCTGAAGACGGCTGACATTTTGAGTGAAGCCTTTCCACATAGATGTTTGCTAAGGTTGCTTGTTCTCAGTGTGATGAAAATAGACAAGAGTATAGGCACCTATAATAAGTCAGTGATGTTTAAACATTAGAGAGAGTCGATTATTCATTAGCAGTGTCTCTAATGGATAAGGTATGTGCACGTGCAGGTACATGAGTTATAAGTAAGACTGTGTCAGAGATTGTGCTAGTCAGCTCTGACCCAACCCTGTGCAAACTGAAGTTAAGGTGGAGGTAGGTGAGATGTATGCTGATTTTTGTTTGTGTTTCAAACACTTGCCAAGCTGACAAGCAACAAGCTTAGCCTGCAGACTCTAAGCTTAACAGTGTCCTCAGCATGTGAGTGAAAAATTAAGAATTTCAGTAAATTGATCAGAACATGAAGAGACCCCATCAATCACTGGGTTGTAACAGAACTGTAGTTTAAATTGTCTGAAGAATTAATGATTAGCCTGGATAATTCAGTATCTTTTCCGTAACTTCCAATTTTTTTTCTTTTAATGTTGTTAATAAAAGACTGCTGGCTAATAACTTAACAAATGTCAACACACAATTGGTAGTTTTAGTGGTTCTTTTTGCCACAGCAATGTGATATTGGGCTATGTGCTTACTCCCATTTTTTTTGTTTGTGTTTCTGTGTGACTTCACACGAGTTTGATATTTTCAGTCTGTCCCTCTGACTCAGTGTCTGCATAATACTGTCTGGAATGGTTTTGCACAGAGGAGTAAAGAAGTTGTTGAAAGCTTGTGTAAGGCTTACTGGCATGTCATTGGTTTCTGTACAAAAAGGTTACAGCTGTATCTGTCGTGCATTGAGCAATCATGTCACTGCCCATAGAGCCTCAGTCACATTATCGCAGCCATTCTACCTTGCTGGAACTCTGTCAGTGGTCTGTAACGTATGGAGACCTACCAGTTCCTGCCATTGAAATTTCCATATTTTTACAAATGAGGACACCCTACCCATTGAAGGCAGCACTCTGACCCTGACAGCTCTCTGACATTTGAATGCCTGTGCCTCTCTGCTCTGTATATCCTTGGTGTGGGTGCATTCATCAGATCCAGAATAACATGTTTTTGGATTGATTAAAGGATGTCGTAAAGGGGAGATGGAGTAGACTGTAAATCTCTCTCAGTGGCCAGTGGCTGAGAAATGCACTGAATAGACTGGGTCTGGGGTTTGATGTGTGGAGGCTGATGAGGAAGGTTCTGTCATTTATAGAAGCTATTTGAACTATTGCACCTATTTAAAAAATCTCCTAAGACAATGATGGCCCTTTTAAAACAGAGAGGGCCAGCTATGAATCTGACTTACCCCCAGCCGAATCCTCTCTGTATCAGTATTTGAATGCATGGACCATTTATCATAAATGCATCTTAAAACAAAGTTGATCGTGTCTCGCTAGCTGATGACCTATTAACTATTTGACTGTAATTTTGTATACCAGATGTGAATATATGATAATCAATCAGTATGACTTAAGGATGTTCTTGATGTCTTTGATGGCATGCCTTTGTGGTCAGCTCTGCAATGTTGCTTTTTTTTTTTTTTCATTTTTGTTTTTTTCTGTTCACATTTATTTTTTAAACTGGTTCATATCTGATATTAATGTAGACTCGCCTCTTTCTTGTGCAGATAGGCCTAAGCAACAGTAAACAGTAAATCACAACACTTCCACTGGCCCATAATGGAAGGCAAAAGATGGTATCGATAAGAGCTCATCTTGGAGTGGAAGCTGCAAATTAGTTGGGTGATGATGACAGGGACAAAAAGGAGAAAAGGAGCTGTTAGTGTGGAGAAGACTATTCTTTAAACCTCCATGTTCTCAGCAGCCCCACCAAAGCATAGTTATAATGAGAGTACCGTTTCATATGAACAGTTACGGAGGTGGTCTTGGCCTCATTTAGCACCTATCAACTCGCACTTCATGATTTATACTCATGAGAAACATATTTATCACTACATACAACTATGACCTATATTGGAATAAAAAAGATGTGACTCAAAGTTTTTTTTTGTCCCATGCAACTGCTCTAGAACATTCCATCTCTGTCACATATTTTAGCCGTGGCATGCGTGGACGTGAATTGAATTGGGACATCACGAGGTAGACACATTGATTCTGTGTAGCAGCCATGATCTGATGCTTAAGTACATGTGACTTTTGCATCCAGAGAAAATGATTAAATCCAGATAAGGCTATAGTGCATTGTACTAACACTGTGGAGATCTCTCAGCTGTGCAGTGGTTCGGCGCTGAGACTACAGGCCCCAACGCACAGTATTAATTGCATTGCACACCAACCTGTAATTCAGCTGTCCTTCATTCACCAGCTCTGTTCACTTATTCCCTCTGGTGTTCCACAGGATTGTGTTGTAAGGGCAGCCATTGTATGATTCAGATAAGCTGCTGGTTATTAAAGCTCTAAATTCTGTTGAAAGAGGGGTCTGTGTTCCCTGCTGTCAGAGACACAAGGTTTAGCTTACATTGCTGCAGGGATAAACCACTCCTAGCTTGATCCCAGTCCACACGATTTCTCTCATACTAAGTCACAGGAGGCTTATGCCTCAGAGCTTCAGCCATAGATAGTCCACTCTATGTGTTTTTGGTTTCGGATCTGGGACTGGATCTTGATTACAGCAGGTCTTGTTCAAAGATGCTAATCAGTATTGTCAGTATATCCAGCCTACACCAGGCAAGGCTGATTTGGCTCCATTGAAACACTTTTATGACATGTTTATCTGCAAAGATTCTCTGATTTTTTTTTTTTTTCCATTTCTCAGGACAACCTTTTGATTTGCTGTCCTCTTGTTTTTCCTAGATGGTGTCCAGTAACGAGCTACTGGACCTTAATATTTGATGAAGGAAGCTGGTTCTACATATCAGATAGCCATCGAATTCATTACTGAAAACAAACTGGAAAGCAGGTCACAGGAACATGCTACTGGTTTGTTTACAATAAAACCAGTTTAGGGCTAAATACGTTAATGACACAATGAGGTGTTATTGACTTCATGAACAGTCAGCCCTCTCTCCATGAATGAAAGACTTGAATGTTGTTACATGTGTGTGTGGAGATAGCTCACGCTGACTCAGAGCTGGTTATAAGTCCTATGGTGGTGTCAAGGGAGTCTTGCTGTGACATGTGCTGCATGAGTCTGTGTCAGTATGATACACTGAATAGTGCAGTGTAGTTCCATCACGGTAGGTGAGCTTTGAGGAAGGGATCTGCTCGGGCGAGCGGTGTATCTACCAAAGGTGATGCTGTGGACTTTTGGGCTAGTTCTTTTGGGAAAGGGGTTCGAATATGAGTCAGATGCAGATGCCCATGTTGGCAACAAAGTGCTGGCGGCAGCTGCCTAGCATGAGAGGAATGAAATACATTTCAGTGAAAGTGGACAAAGATGTCATTCTGTTTTAAAAGGTGCATTTTTGTACTGTATGGGCAGGTGATGGTGTATCATAGTTGTTATTGGATGTGCAGCTGTGGTTTTGCATTGTGCTGGCTTTTGGTGCTGAAGTGGCATCAGTATTCCACAGGCTGGCTCCTCCTTACCCCCGCTGTGCTGCTCTGGCAGAGCCCTGACATTTTCACATGACAGGTGGCTACAGCTTGCATCGGCATGGGGAGTCAAATCTGTCTTCCTCCGACAGCTTTCTTTCTTTCTTTCTTTCTTTCTTTCTTTCTTTCTTTCTTTCTTTCTTTCTTTCTTTCTTTCCTTCTCTCTCTTTTTTCTTTCCCCTCCCCTTCCTCGTTTTTTCTTTTTAAGTATGTGTACTTTATTTCTCACCATCATCCAGCTACGTAGCGCAGGATACTAGAATGAGACCAGACGAATGTTCCTAATACAGCTTAGCCTAGGCTCTCCTCCTGAATACCTGGAGGGATTAGGAACACTCCAAGACAGTACAGTGGTGTGTAACAGAGCAAATCTGAGGAGAGAGAGAGTCTGTGGTGTTGGATCAGGGCTCTGGTTTGTTGTTCCGTGGACAGGTGGTTTAAAGAAAATTATAAGTGAAGTAATGAGTGTTCCGCGTTAGTGAGCACTGAATATGACAACTGCCGTGTCCTTTCATAATCTCAGCTGTTGGGGAAAATACAGGGGAATGAGTTGTCATAGTGGGCCAAGTGAGATGGACTCCTGCTACCTGGAGCTCAGGGTGAAACGCTAGCTTCTTATGCATTATTCATGTCAATGTCATATGGTGAACTCTGACCTAATTCCATCAGAGAGGATTTACAGCAGGATTGTCAAAATCCAGTCCTGGAAGGCCAAGGTCCTGTGGCTTTTCTTGTCAACCAACTACATGTAGTTTCTCTTTGTGGTAGCTGAAGAGAGCACACATCTGTTTTCCAGGTGAAAATCAGCATGTAATTAAGAGGTCAAAACAAAAAGCAGCAGGACCTTGGCCCTCTAGGACTGGATTTTGACACCACTGATTTACAGCTGTGCATAAGTCAAATGTAAAAAGACAAAAGTGTGTGTTTATGGAATGGGGATAACAGATTGTGTGATGGAATAATACATTTTGCTTGATGATTTATGTTCTTTTTTTGCTAACCAGGCTATTTGAGTTGACAGAGAAATTGATTGGTACAATCTGATTCCAAGAGGGTGTGAGTTATTTCAGGAACACCATGACTTCGTCTTGAACAGATATAATGTACTGTAAACCTCCCCCATGTTGATGTTCACAGCCATGCTGTCAAGGTTGGGACTGGCATGCCGCCATTGCCCAGGCTGTTGCCATGGCTGCTGGCTTGACGGATAGCCAATGTGTCCCCTAACCTGCTCCTGTAACTAGATTTACAAGCTGGATTTCCTTCTTCATGGAAATCATAATAACCATATCGCAGTTATTGCAACAGCCATTAGTTGGTTCAACCTTTGGAATGTGGGCATGGGTGTGTCTGTGAGTAGACAGTGTTGTAGGTGTACTCTCTGTTACACATGCAATTTCACTCAAGCAGAATAGGGACTTCCATGACGACACAACTGAACAATTACATGCTGTATGTATGAAGCAAACTAAATCTCTAAACAATAAACTGAAGGTTGGCTTCCGACTTTTTTCTGCAAATATTACAAGTATTGAGGTAATCCTCTGCTTCTAGCATGACTCCTGTAGAGGGGCTTTATTGAAATGCTTCCTCATTTTTCAAATAGTTTTTCTTATCTTAACCCCTCAAAACCATCTGTGTGTCTAGAGACTTAGAAACCAAGAGACTTCTTGGTTTTAAACTGTTTTCAGACCCAAAAAGTGGATCTGGAGCAGTGACACTGTGATGCTGTGACTGTAATTTTGTAATTGAACCGTCACTGCAAAATATTGAAATGTTTTAAATTTTGTTTTGGATTTGCTTGACTTATCCATAATTTGCTTGTCTTTTTTGCACTCTTCTCTTTAGGGGAATTTGAAGAGTTTAACACATTTCTGCTGATTAGGAGAAAGATCACACTCCCTCTGGGATTTGGCTGTTTCCTGAATTTCCAGTTAGATTCAACAGAATGGTGCGTGAGTTCTAGAAAGTACTGGTATTCCTGTACTGATACATGCATCTGTATGAATAGCCTTTATATCCCTACAGTGGGATGACTTACCTGATACTATAGCAGTGACCAGGCTTTGTGCCTACAAGATTCTGTATTCAGAGTGGTGTTCTCCCACTCATTTCAGCCGCTGTCTTCACTGAAATCTTCCAACTGTAAAATTATGGTACAGTGTAGCTCCTGCCTGTCCTTGAGACAAACTAATAACCTCAGAGCTGCATTTGATAATGAACATTTTTCTGTTCATTTTTCTGATGCCTCTGACTAATCTTTTTCCCGTGGACCTCTCAGATATGTGTATGATGAACTCAGGGCAATGGCCAGCGAACCCCTCGAAGGCTTCCATGAGGTGAACCTGGCTTCGCCCACCACCCCAGACCTGCACGGCGTCACTGATCCACGTCCACCCAAGCAGAATGCCCCGCCCACTACCCTCTACCGCACACACTCCCTCACCTCCAGTCCTTGCCCACCCAATGCTCTCCGCGCAGACCAGCTGCCAACTCAGCCTGTCTACTCTACCCCTCGCCACCTGGACACTGAGGAACCCTACAATGGCAGGTAGGAGAGTCTAACTGCCTCAGAGATTGATTAGTTTCTGAGCAGCCTCCTGCTTTTAACCTGGTTCTTGACCAATGTCACAGTTAATTTGTTGTGACACCAGTGTTAATAGGAGATTGTGGGGTTATGCTTTGAATCAAAGAAAACATTTCCTGTTAAGGTTGTGTTACTGGATTACTATGAAGTGGCTGGCAGCTGAGAAAGGAAAATATATTAACGACTGTTAAAATATTTCTTAATTAAGCAGTTGAAATATTTTGAATGTAGCACCAGCATCTTGATAGTAATTCTAATACTTATTTTAGAGCCATCCCGCCTGAGAAGCTGCTAAGCTAATGGTCTAGGATGATGAGTGTTGATTTCTGGTGCTTTATGGGCTTACAGTTTGTGTGTGTATGTGCGTGTGTGCGTGTACATATGTTTCTGTAGTGTTCCAGGATTGGAGTCTGCAGCCTCAGGCTGTCACCAGGAGGCAGGGGCAGTTGAAGGAGGTGTCCCAATCTGTGAGGAGGGAGAGGATCCTCTGGGCCTGAGCACAGACAGCCTGTCGCGCCTTAGAAGCCCCTCAGTGATGGAAGTAAGAGAGAAAGGGTATGAGAGGTTGAAGGAGGAGCTTGCCAAAGCACAACGGGTAAGGGCCAAAACATGTCTTATGCCTGTCCCTCCTCCATTAGAGCAATAAGCCATTCACAAGCGTGTCTTACTTGTGTATAAATTTGTGTAGTCTGTTGAGCGTTCCTGTAATGTGGACATCATCGCCATGCATTTAGTGTCTTTTTCTCTCGGTTGTTATTAGCCCCACATCAGCATTCCTTGGCAACGTTAATGCAAATGAAAAATATGTGGCTCTCACCTTTAATGACATCTATTTGCTGTGAGGTATGTTTTTTTTGAAGTGGAGTGACAGAACTTTTATTAGCTTTGTTTCTCTTGTTGCAGCACAGTTCTCTGTAGCTTTATTTTTAGTCCCACACTGCAATTTCCAAGGTAGATGAGTGACATCTCCCACTGAGCCTCTGAGTATGTTCCACAGCTCACAGCCCATCGCATCTGCACATGTTAAAGTACCGTACAAAATGACCATTTCACTGCTGTATCCAGTCAGCACATGGCTCACTGTAGCATACATTTGTGTTTTAGTCCAACGAATTAGTTCAGTGTAAACAGCAGGCTTAAAGAAACCAAAGGTTGTTTCCGTGTGTAGTTACATTGGTTGTCAAATTTCAAGCCACTAAGCTAATTTTCTTCCTAATTTTTCCTTTTCTTTACTCCACAAAGACTGGGGTTCACATACTGCCCCTTCAAGAAACCACAAATCTGTTCTCTTGTCTCCTGTTTTTAATATGAGAGATCCACATTCACCTCACATGATCTCAACAGCTGCCTCCTCTGTCTGCTCCCACAGTGGTAGCTTACAGCCATCTATGGTGCCTTTAGGATGTATCTGTGTATATTTGATGATGTTGTTCCACACCAGGCTAAATGTGGGACAACCTTTACATATGGATGACAAAGTAAAAACTCCTCACTCGCCATCACTGTAAGGAACCATGTCAATATTTTCACCACTTTTACTCCATCACAGCTGTTTTTAACGCCATCATCTTTTCTTGGGTCTGTGGTGAAAAGATGAATGCGTCCCCCAGTGTTGCTAAAGCACTGGTGTCTTGTTTCCAGGGTCCATTCTGATAATGAGCGGATGAGAAAATGTGCTTGACAAACAGTAAGCCCTCTGTTTTTGGGCGGTGGAGAGGAACATACACAATGTTCCATTCAGCCAAAGTCCTGTGCAACCCTGTGACCTGGGCATCATCCAGACTAATTCATTTTAATGACCAGACTATAACTGCTGCTTATCCAGACATGGAGTCAAGGACTTGTGTATTTGTGAGTTTGGAGAATTGGGGGGGGGTTATGTGTAGAAAGGAGGGGATGAGTAATGTCAGAGTTTTATAGATAGCAGGTGGTAAGGAACATTGGACTATGTGAAGAGGAAATGGCATTGAACATAGGAGTGTGTATAAAGGAGGTGGTGAGGAAAATAGGAGTGTATAGAGAGGAACCAGCATGTTGTAAATAAGTGTTTAGAGAGCAGGTGGTGTGTACCGTACTGGCATCTAGAGAGGGGGCTTGCTAATCCATTTGTGAATCTAACCAGCTCGGACAGACCTTACAGTGCACAACCAACAGGGTAATCTGTCTCACAGGGGTCAACCAGCTCATAGTGTAACAACCACAGACTCATTACTGTTCACACAGACACACGCATAATCACATCCTGTATTCATTCACAGTACACACACACACACACACACTCTGAACATGCATCATCACCTGATCTGTCAGCAAAAGCCATACAAATCAGACAAAGTTTGACATCTCCTATGGAGCTGTTTACCATTCAGTTTGACCCCAAGCTACTCACGCCGTCTGTCAGCACAAGCACGACTTTACACACAAAACACAAAAAGAGTTGCTAGCAAAAAAGACCACTGTGTTAGTACACAAATTTGTACTGTTAAGATGTAACTTAAGATACCCCTATTATTAATTTATTTATTTTTGGGGTTCGGCAGTGCCTCCTTGGGTTCATCTGAAGAGTCTATGTGGCGGTTCGTTCCCTAGCTTATGGAAGTTGTGTATGTGTGTACACATGTGACAGCCACAGAGTGTGTTCTAGACAAGCCCCGATTTGGAGTCTTGAAGTTCACCATCACTTTAATTATTTGTGACCACGCCAGGCTCATGAACCTCTAATGCAGCTATGTCCTAAGCAGTGTTACTTGATTCCTCAAGGAATGTTTCGCTTGGCCATTTTACCAGTGAGGAGCATCTTACCTCACTCACCTTTCTGTGTATTTTTTTCTGTGCTGCCTGGGAGCATGGTTATGTTTGTACAATTGCTGCTCGATTACTCGTGTATTATGACTAACCACTCTTTAATTCTAGCTGTACAGAACCGGGCCCTAAGTTATCAGTGTAATTAAACTGTGTGGAATCGTTGGAGAGGAGACTTAAGTGGTGTGTGTTTGATATACACACACACACACACACATGACAAACCCCCTGTTCAAAAACCATTAAATCCCAACAAAACACAGCCATGCTGTAAAGCATTTGAGTTCGCCCTATTTCGTTTTTTTTTTTTTTAGCAGCAAAAGAAAGACATGAAGGCACATTTCCCCTCTTTTTCTGTTCATTCATTTGATTTTGATTTTGATTTTATTTTCTTCATTTCATTGTTTTTTGAAGGAGCTTAAATTAAAAGACGAAGAATGTGAAAGGCTATCTAAAGTCAGGGACCAACTCGGGCAGGAACTGGAAGAGCTCACTGCTAGCCTATTTGAGGTTTGTTTGGCTTCTTCCTCCCACCCCAAACCCCCTTCCAGAAAGCCACACAGATGTGTGTAAATGAGCACTTTGAGAGTCTGGACCCTTTAATCAGCCCCAGTCACAGAGCTATTCACCCCGTTCAGCACATCATTTCCACGTCCAGTCCAAAACCAGCGGGCACAGTCCAGAATGTCAGACAAACCACATAGCTTCCACCTAATGTATAGCATCATTCAACACAAAGCCAGTCGTGTTGAGTAGTATGAAGCGTAAACACACACTATCTGATGTCATATGTTGGTAAGGCCGTGTAACCCTGTAGGGGAAAATATGAATGTGATGACAGAAATTCTGAAATACCTCACTGACCCAATCATCAAATTTGAGTACAAACTGCAAAGTACACAGGTGAACAGGTGACATCTGTCCAGCCTAAAAGCAACCCATTCAGGAGATGTGCTGAATCACTCGGGTGACTAGTTCTATGTCCGGCACATCCTTTGGTGTTCCCTTTCGATGGAAATTGTCTGGCTTCTTTCCCCTGTCTTTTTCCTTATCTTAACATTTCATCCGCCCTTTATCTCTCTTTATCACTTTCTCTCTCTCTCTCCTGTGTTTGGAAGCTCTTGTTCTAGAGGCACTAACTAACATGCTTTTCTTGGGGTGCGCTGTGCGGCAGGCTTGGCTTGGTGTGGGTTGTTTTTTTCCTTCGTGTGGGGTGTTGTGTGAAAATAGTCAAAGGGGACAGAGATGGGCATTATGGGATTGAACTGTGCTACTGCTCCAACAGGAGGCCCACAAGATGGTGCGTGAGGCTAACATGAAGCAATCTACTGCAGAGAAGCAGCTAAAGGAGGCCCTTGGCAAGGTATGTGGAGGCTGCGTGATTTGGGAGACAACATTTTTCGAGCATGGTCCATTTATTCCGCGCGTATCCTGGTTGTCATATAATTACACATATTAAATAGCCCAAATGGCACTTCTTATTTGAGTTAAACACTCCTTGTTCACATTAATGGTTCCCTGTCCGTATTGTTGTATGGAAAGGTCTGTCCTGTTCTTAGAGCTGCTTGATTGGGAACCCCAGTAAAGAATCATAGATAGTTCAGTAAGTTTAGTTCAACTGGCGATCAAAGACACTTGATTTAAAAATGACTACCAGTGTGGCAGATTATAGGACATTGGTGGTGCCGCATGAGTCAGTCTGTTTCCATGGCTCTTGTTGTAATTGAGTAGGTCACCCACTTATGTGCTGTAATGAGCACTCTGCATGCAGACCAGTGTGTGCAGGAGTGTTTCTCTGGTGAAGTGCTGACTACTAAGATTGAACGCTCTCCACCAAAGGCACCTCTCACCAGAGTGTCATTACATAAAGACAGGGTTGTGTTTAACTCATCCACCGTGTGCTGTCAGTGGAGTACGGTCAGCTCAGCGCAGCTCTTAGGTGGGACTGAAGTAGTACAGCTAGAGTATTGGGAAAAGACCTATACAAAAAGTCAGAGAGGTTTGTTCATTGAGACTGGTTGTGAAGTTTAATGTTTAAGTCACAACTTCTTTGTTTTTAATGGGGCCCAGCACATATGCGACTGAACTAATGTTTTTTAAGACAGCACATAAAGCTAATTTTGTTCAGTCCGTCCCTTGAAGTCTTGAATGAATATAATTACTCGATTTGAAAAATATAACAACAAACGTTGGTAATTGGTTGGTGATTATTCCTGCTGAAAAATGCTATATAAAACAGTCATATTGGATAAAGGGTGAGAGCCCTCCAGTCGCTCCATTCACTCATTTAGTGCTGTGTAGCAGATGACCTTTGCCCACACTGCCATCCTTTTCTACCACTCGCCCCAGATTGATGTCCTCCAGGCGGAAGTGGCGGCCCTGAAGACCTTGGTGCTCTCCACTTCACCCACCTCCCCCTGTAAGGAGCTGCCCTCGGGTCCCAAGGCTCCTTTCAAGAAGGGCCACGCTCGCAACAAGAGTACCAGCAGTGCCATGCTGGGGAGCCAGCAGGAGCTCAGTGTCACTCAACCGATTGTCCGCGAATGCAAAGAGGTATGTTCCAGCCCTTACCAACCTCTCGTCAGGAAAAACCAGACGCCTAATAGCTCTGAATAGCTTCTTTTGTGATCATGAACAGGAACACTCGTAATTATCATACACAGGTGCACTGCTACAGCTTTTTCTTTTTTTCTTTTCTCTTTTTTTAACCTGCCATGTCACTACAGTGTAACATATTAACTGTGTGCATAGCTGTCCCATTAATATGGAGTGAGGGAGTTCAAGTCGTGAAGTTCCAGTCATGTTTTCCATTCACCTGCATTATTTTTTCAGAATTGCAATGCAAATCTTTGAATGGGAGTCATTATTTTGTAATAAGAACCAGACTTTAGCGCTTTCCTTCACAAAATCACAGAAGACTTGTTTCATCATATTTTGATATTGTAGTGATTTGCTAATGTTATTTACAAATACAACCCTGGTTCTTTTTTTCACTTCATACCCAACAGCACTCTCAGCTGTTTTCCCCACAAACCCTGGATTCTGATTCCTTTTGAATTAATTACCTCAGTTCATTAATAATATGACATTGCCATTTTTGGACTATTAGTCTGTGACATGGCTGTGTCATTTTAAGGGTGAGGTTCCATTTGTCTGCAACCAAATCCATTGAGAATGGAATAAATTTTGTATTCTGTACTGTTCACAACAGAGTTTTAGATATAATATTTTTATATCTTTGGTTGGGACTTCCTCCTTCAGAACAAAGTGATGTTCTTATCTCTTCTGCCATGAACATATACAATCAAGGCTTCAGATTAATTTTTGTGGCCCCCAGCCACTGCAGCTAGTTGTTTTCCAAAATTAGTAGCCAGTTGGCATTTTTACTAGCCCTAATGCTGTCAGTCTAGGCAAAATATTACCTTTTTAGCTGGGTCGTACGCAAGCCACTCAGAACCTGTCACTTTTCATTGTAGCATCTGTTTTTCTCTTAACTTCCTTTTCTTCTTCACACTCTTGGCAATTCTTGCATGTATTCCTTTTGACCCCATCTTTTCACACCAACTATGTGTTGCCATATTTCACCTCAGTTTCCTGTGAGGTGAGAGGACAGTCAAGCTGAGTGAGGATGCTGTACATGCGCTACTTTTGTGTTTGATTATTTAAGATTAAGTATTATTGTTTTTGTTGTTGTTGTTGCTATTATTATTATTATTATTATTATTATTATTATTATTATTTTAGTGGTATAGTAACATTAGAAGTAGTATTAGAAAAGCAATACCAGAAGGTTGCCCACTAGAGTTACCTTCCAGTGCCAAACTTTACCTGCATTGTTTGAGTGAGCGGGTGGTCATTTCTGTGCCTGTATGCAGTGTATGCATATGTAGATTGATCTGCAAAAAAGAAGCCTGTGTGCACACCAAAACTTACTCTAAAGTCTGAAGGAGGATTAAGCAGATGTACTTAATGGTTTACTGCTATATTAGCAGGAGTGCAAACACTGATGACAACCTGGAACTTCCTCACTTAGCTTTCATTCATATCCATTGGACACTTTTTTTTTTTTTTCTGTCATCCTCTGGAGTCTTTGTTCCTTGTTGCTTTTCTGCACCTGCAGACATCAGTTTGTAGCAGGAATCTGTATGCTGTCACTGTAGTGTGAAATTACAGCATGCTCCCTGGGCCTTGTCTCATGTGAAGCCCTCTACCCCACCCTGCAGTATCTCAGAGTGTACGCTGCACTGAACACCCTGTGCTGAACTGTGTAAAGCCTTTTTCACACAGGGAAACCCCATTCCATTCCCTGCAGTATCTCAGAGTGTACGCTGCACTGAACACTCTAAACTAGAGCATCTAAAGCCTTTTTCACACAGGGAAACCCCATCCTGAGCCGTGTCAGACGCGGCCAACGGGCTCCATTTCACACACAGACTCTAATACAGCCTGTCATCCCTCTGTCAAACTAAAGTTGTTGACAGTTGACGCTGGTTCTCCTTTGCTGTTGCTCCCTTTCTGCATGAAAGAATGGTCAGATGAGGTATCAGAAAAAATGTTAGGAAACCCTTTTGCATAGATCTGGATTCTGTGAGATTGCTGTTGGCACACCCCCGGGTTTCACACCAATGCACATGCGACTGCAGACCTGATAAGGCTGGAGAGTGGATTGGAGACTAATTTGTGCCTGTGTGTGTGATTCAGGTGGACACGCTCCTGTTCACGGAGTTTAAGGCGTGGAAGGAAGAGCCCACCCTGGACAGGAGCTGTCCCTTCCTAGAGCGGATCTACAGAGAGGACATCTATCCATGCCTCACTTTCTCCAAGAGTGAGGTATATGCGAGTGTATACTATATATATATATATACATATGTGTGTGTGTGTGTGTGTGCGTGTGTGTTTGTGTTTGTGTGTGAGAGAGAGAGAAAACGTTAGAGTGACTGTTTCATATTGTCACTGCCATGACTTGAACAGGCTGACCCAAGACACCACCTCCTGGCAGTAGTGATGTCTCCCACACACATACTCTAGTTATACATACCACTATTTCATTTGAGCTAGTTTGGTAACTTTCTCTAGTGTCACTGCAAAGGGAATCATCAGTGAGGTGAGTCAGAACATATAAAGAAAGAGGATCAGCATACCAAAAAAAAGTTATTTTGAATACTGTAACTTGTCCAGACTTGTCGTTCTTCATGTACACATAACAAATAGAAGGGTATGTAATATATACTCAGACGATACAAGTCATTACATGTTGTGTGGTAAACCAGGAAGTCTCAAATAATCATCCTCACCTAGAAAGTATTTCTGTAACAAAGGCTACAATTAAAAGAAGCGAGATGTTCACTGAAAAAAATTTAGCTTTTATGTTTTGTTTTTTTTTTTAATCCCAGTAACAACAGTCAGTATCATTATAGAAGCAAAGAGAGGACATCACTGAAGAACACTTTGGGAAGTAGACAAGCCAAACAGAGCAGTGGAGGGAAAACAAGTCTCCAGTCTATTTATAGTTTTCTACCGGATATTTATAGTTTTAATCAGGCTAACTGATAGTATGGTTGATGAGGTAATGTGATGTATGGCCAGCTCGCTAGGCAGAGTAACCTCTTCACAGAACAGCAGTGGCCCATAACTGCATTGAAAACAGCACAACTGTAATGGAAAAAATAATATAGCACTAAAAAGATGGTAATAAAGTGGATGAATACCAAGATATAATAAAAATTCAAGTACAAAATGTAGAATATTTACAGCAGGAACAAAGCTGAGACTTGCTGCAGATGTAGTGAGTTAGAAAGGGAACATACAAGAAGGCAAAAAGGTAAAAAGATCTGGGTCTGAAGCATCTGTTTTGAGTGTATGGATTGTTGAGTTAATAGGAGGCGTTGTGTGTTAGTTATCAGTACTCTGGTTTTCTTCTTGAATTCAGTGGAACTTTATTGCTGTTATTTAGGCTAACAGTGAATGCTGTCTTTGGGCAGGTTGTCTCTGAGGCAGGCCAAAAATCTATGAAGCTACTGGGAAAGATCCTTTCGTGGATTTTAAAACACCGTAATTTATTTAATGTTCTATAAGGTTTGCCCTTGGTCTAGTGTACCCCACAATATCAGGTTGTATTACTCAACTATTCAATCTGTTCCCAAGTGAAAACTGTTTTAAAATATAGCTCTGACCTGAATGAAAGTGCTTTCATATCTAAAGCCTCATCCATTAGTCAGCCTCTACAGACTGACCGCACTACAATGAAGAAGTAATAGTATGTACTTGTCTATGATCTCAAACGGACTCTGACAAAGCGACGTAGACACCCACATTGTCATAAACACTGAACGCTGTGTTGTGAAACACTGGCCTGCGTAGTGATTGAAAGATCTCTGATTTCTGTCTGATCTGTTCTTATCGTAGCTGGGGTCAGCTATCCTGGAAGCTGTGGAGAGGAACACGTTGAGTGTGGAGCCAGTGGGCTTTCAGCCCCTTCCTGTGGTGAAGGCATCTGCTGTGGAATGTGGGGGACCAAAGTGAGTAACCGTCCCCATCTGTCTGTCAGACAAGAACAGAGAGGTTTCTCTGGCAACTGTCCAAATACTATAAGCTTAGGTTGCTGAAGTGAAATTATTGACTAGCACAACACTCCCTCTGTTTTTTGACAGTAATACAATTTTTTAAGTAACCTAGACAGTGCATGTCTGGGACTTTGGATTGAGAAGTATATAGAAGACCAAATAGTTTTCAGTGAAATCATTAGACTTTAGAGAGGAAAACTCTTTCTTTCACTGTCATTTTTATTTATTTCTTTACTTTTTTTTTCACTGTTTTTTTTTTTTACATTCACTCAGCATTCCTTAATCTCTTAGATAAGTCAGACTCTCTATTTCAACTCATTGTCACCTCCTTTGGTGTAGTGGGACCACCTCTGATATACCTGAAATGTTCTTTTATAAGTCATATCTTGGGTTGTTACAAGGACTTGCTAGTGACTGACTGTGTGGTCTCACTAATACATGACAAATCCAGAGTGACCACCTTCATTCCCCCCTTTCTGACTGCTACTAGTGCCTGGGTTGTGATACTAGTATAAGAAAATAAAGAAAAGCTGATTGCACATATGCACTATGGACTATAACCGCAGAATCAGGTTCGCATTATGTCCGAGGTTGCCCTTTCACACATGCAACACAGCAGCAGACAGTCCGAGTCAGGCGCTTTCACACTTACTCGAAACACTCCGTTTGGTTTGGGCGGGGGTGGCGCCTGGGTAGAGCGTGCAGGAGGTAGGACATGACGCAAGAAGTACTCTGTGAAAATCGCAGTGTTGTGTTTACAACAAATGGAAAAAAGCATACAAGGCTACCGACTTTGTCTGACGATTTTGGCGTTGGCCTTTACGGACAGAAGTTCCCAAATCTCATCATCTCTCCAGTTAGACATTTTCGCTGGCATCTTCATGTAAATGAGCCTTCTTCTTCACCCTCGGATGTTTGTATTCTTCCGGTTTCGAGCCAGTCGCATGTTAGAAACGGCATTAACACGCCCACTTGCTTGCTGTGCATACTCCGGAGTATAATCCGCTCTATTCACACATGGACCCAAATGCAGAGAAAACGGAGTTTGTACTAGGGGGCTGGTAGAATAAAGTCTGTTTAGAATCCGAGCTGACTGATCGTGACATTTTTGTTCACACATACAGCCCCTCCGGTTAGAATCGTGATTATTTTAGGGTTGCGATGTGTGAAAGGGGCTAAAGAAAGAAAAAAAGAGGACTTTTATATATATTGCCTCTGTGAGACGGTCATCTTAGCTGAACTGTAGTTAGCTGAGAGAATGTGTGAAGTAGAATAAACATAAATGGACATTATTTATTTATTTATTTTTTTTTTAAGTCTTGAATCCAGTGTCTTAACTCTCAGGCCTTCCACTCATTTTCTAACCACACCAACTTCACACTTTGCTTCTCTCAGGCTTCACTTTGATCAAGTGCCTGCTTTTCTGCCACCCTTTTTCATCGTTTTTTCCCATGTGTATGTTTTTTTTTTTTCTTCCTTTCTTTCTTCTGTTTTGTTCTTCACCCTCGAATGGGCGCCCGTAGTGGTCGGATGTCTGAGGTAGTCACGTAAGTGGACGGTGCTCTATCTCAATCCCCCTCCCCCTCTCGCACCTTTTCCTTTCATTTTTCCTCATGTAACCCCCCCCGCCCCCCCCCCCCCCCCCCCCCCCCCCCCCCCCCCCCCCCCCCCGCTACCCGTCTCTCCCTCTTTCTCTCCAGAGTCTGAAAGTGAGGATCTTGAGCTGTAGCCCCTAAACTGTGTAGCGCGTGCCTGCAGTTAGAGAACTTTAGGTTCTTGTACGCTAAGGGGCAGGAGCTGAGGTTGATTAAATGGTTTTCACTAGTGCAGGGATGCTTAGGTCTGGCCCACAAGTCCCAGAGTCTTGCTCTCTTTTTGATCCCACCACATAAACAGTAGCTGATATCCATTTATGAGACAAGTGCATTGATTCTTCGTCCAGTTAGACAATGTAGGTCAGCAGAAACAACAACCAACAGGACTTCTGGACTTGAGGGCCATGAAAAACCTGGGTTATAAACCCCTGTGCTAGTGCTAGTGCTTTTAACAGTTTGGTGTGAACCTCTTTCTAACCACCTTTATTTATTAAAAGACAGTAATCGGAAAGAGGAATCCTTATGAATGTTGTCTTCTCCATGTGCAGAAAGTGTGCTCTCAGTGGCCAGACCAAAACCTGCAAGCACAGAATCAAGTTCGGCGACTCCAGCAACTACTACTATGTGTCTCCTTTCTGTCGGTATCGGGTAAGTAACCATGCCCTTTCAATGGAGCTGAGCCATCACGTAATAGCAATTCAATACAGTAAATATGGGAGGTACACCAAAGCAATTGCCTGAATAGAGAGTCCAGCAGAGTCATGAATTGCAAACCTTTTCCAAACCGTACTTTTGTAAGAATAAAAGATAGAAAAAGTGCGTTGAGAAAAGGTCCATAAAAGAAGAAACTTCTGTAGCCCCCAATTTTCTCTTTAAGCAGGATTTCATTATATGTCTTACTAAGATTATGTTCTGAGCTAGGGCACTCTCTGCTTCTCGGCACTGTTGGTTCCATTTGATGGGCATCTGGTCTCGAGAGCCAGAGAGGATTGACTGAAAAGCATTCAGAGTGAATAGGAGCAGTAGGGAAGTCAAAAGTTAAAGTTAACCATCCTTCTTCCTGAGACACGGATCAGCTTCAGTTAGCCTACAGCATGACAAATCTTGAGTTGTCACTCCAGAATAACTTCATTTAGCAAAAATGTTGTTAGTTTCCTGCACTTAGACCATGAAGATCCTTAACCAGTTCGGTGGCATCAGCTGTTAAGAAATGTTTGATTTTTTTGTTAGAGTTACATCAGACAAGTGATTGTAGTCACACATTCAGGCTAAACTGCTTTTATAAGGAGATAAGGAATTTATAAGGAATAAATTCAAGTATTTGTTCACATGGTCTATTCCTGAATCTTAGATCACATCTGTTTGCAACTTCTTCACCTACATTCGCTACATCCATCAAGGCCTGGTCAAACAGCAAGATGGTGAGTTGAATTCTCATGTTCCTTCCTATGCCTCTCTATGGTGCTGTCCATGGTGAGATGAAACCCCACTCATGACTGACTGTATGAATAATGTATGTTACATGCCGTGGCTGAGGAGTGCCAGAATGTCTAGTCAGTAGTTTTTGGACCAGGGCAAGCTCATTAGCATGAAGTTTAGCTCTGTCAATCAGTCTATAAAAACACACCTGACATCTCAAGGTTAGCTTGTCTCATAGTGGAGTGTGTTCTTGGATGAGCTTGGGTAACTTTGATCTTTGTGGGCTGTGTGATATTTTAGGGGCTTTTTATCATTCTCTTACAATTACAAGGGTGCTGGTTTTGAACCACAGATATTGAGTGAATTCTTTTTGTTTTGATGGCTGTTGATGTGTCATAACTAAGACTGTGTTCAGTATTGAATTTGTGGAATATTTATGTATTTTTCAGTGATAACATGTTTTCTGTGTGCCTCAGCAGAACAAATGTTCTGGGAAGTCATGCAGTTACGGAAGGAGATGTCGTATGCCAAGCTGGGATACTACAAGGATGAACTGTGACTGAGTACTCACCTTTCACTGGATCCCACCAAGTGAAACACAGGAGAGTTCCTCGATCTCCTTAAAGGTGTTTTAGAGGGACCGTCTCTTAGTTCACCAATCAGCCAATCCTCCATCACATCTCATTCCAGAAGACGTGTGTCATGTCCTCTGCTTGATGTGTGTAAACTGTCCACCGTTTATCCATTCCTGCTCATACTGAAACAGAGGACAATTATAGACATGCTGCTGAATTTTACTCCATCATGTGTAAGAAATGCTGAACAAAACAAACAAAAAAAAAAGATGAAGGAATCTGTGCTGTTTTTTTTTTTTTTTTTTTTTCTTTCTTTTTTTTTTCTTTCTTTTTTTTTTTTTTTGATTTTGCATTTTCCTCAAGGACTCCTGATACATCTGTACATTTTAAAATGAACTTTTAGACAACCCTGAGAATCGAGTCTCAGATTCTTTCGTTTTTTTCTGTCAACTCTAGCTAGCAATATGTTGCTGTGCCGTCACGTGTGTATGTGTGGAATGTGCTGTACGTATGTCTGCTTGATCTGTCCCTCCTTCTTCAGTCCTTTGTGCATTTTCCCTCTACACTCCAATCTCATGATGCTTTTCCTCACTTTAATTTAGTGCCTTTCTGGAAACTCTGAATAAAGTTGTATACCTCTGGAACCAGCTCTTTTTTTCTTTTTTTTTATGTGTCTCCTAGCTGTTTGGGTGCACTGCACACACTGAGTATCTAGGTGTCTGTCCTTCTTAAACAGTACAGAAATGTTAATTCCTGGTATCCTTTACTAAATGTCTTATTTACGGGAAGTTACATGACATACCTCTGCCAGAATGAGAGATGCTGTGCCATTATCTTATATTGTCTCATAATATAGCACACAAAAGGATCTGAGGGGGAAAGAAGTCCTTGACAAAAGTCCACTTAATTCTAAAATCCAGTTTGGTGTAGGACTATGCAGTCTCTGCTGGAGAAACCAGCCCTATTCCTAGTTTTGACCTGCCACTGACTGCTGTGTTACTCAACTGTGCAATGCGTTGTACTCAGAGATTTTGTTCTCTCCTGTTCATTGCAGTGGAAACATGAGTGGACACTGAACAAGGAGCCTTGTGCTCCTATGAGTCATCCCTCTCTAATGAGCTCTCTGTTCAAAAGGTGGGCTGCATGCTCACTGAGGTGGAAAACTCAGCTCTGGTGTATCTCTCTCATTCGCTCTCTGTCTTCCTCCCTCTGTTCTTGAATCCTTTTCAGACAAGGTACAAGTTCTTTGACAGTGAACTGTCAGTAACCTCCATCTAGGCTACCTGCCTCTCTTGGAATTTGTTCTAGACTGAATCACTCCCTGCCTGATGTCATGAAGTTGCTGTGCAACAGGAGTCAGTATGAGCAGCTTTTATATGAATTTCTCTACACTGAAACTCTTCAAATGGGTAAAAATCTGATTGTTTACATTATTGGGGGAATGAACATGCAGGTGCACTGTTTTGCAGGACCTTAGCTTACATGGCAGTAATGTTTGAACATGGCAGAGGAACCCTCTCTGTTTTATCGGCTTACTTGGCAAAGGGGGCAGTAAAGCTCTGGGATGTCAGTGCTCTGTTTGCCAGTGGCCGCGCCTAGATAAAACTCCTCTGCCTTTTGTGTTCTTTCCAGCAGTAATGCCTCCATCTGTGTGCTTACCTCATAAAAGAATGCTTCCTTTATGGCATGGTGCAAGGACACCTGACCTTCCTCTCCAACCCCCTCACACACACACACTCACACACACACACACACACACACTCAAACAAGGACAGAAATGTACGCCTGCGCAAGGCAAGTGAATGGTTTTTCAACTGTGAGATCAGAGAACAAAGTACAGGTAAAACACAGGAGACGCCACGGTGGCCATTACTGTGAGCGAAAAAGGTTAGGGTTCCTTGATAAAGAAAAGTTTAAAAAAAAAAAAAAATCAAAATACGCACTTACACTATTCCATGGAGGAATAACCAACTATGGAGAAACTGGAGAGATAAATGTTTTGTCAACCCTTGTTTTGCAAATGGATTGCACCTGATTAAAAGCTTGGTTAGGTGAGGTGAATATCAGCAAAATCTGGTGACTCCATCTTGGAAAGAAAGGTAAAATTCATATTCTGCCTTGCCTTCTTTTTTGGGTTCATAAATTGTTGGATCATCTTTACTGCGTGCCTGATTCTCTTTTTTTCTGTAAATAAATTAAATGCTTAAGAATTTGTAACTGAACCTTTTTTATCAACAATATTTTTTGTTTATTCGTAGTTGACAGCGACACTGACGTACAACTAGATTCCATGTGTTTGAAGCATTTAAGCATAATTTAGTGATGGATACAAAGACAGATATATGGATTATTATTATTTTGTGATGTTTGGTCATTCACAGTCACTCAACATAGAACGTATTTTGTGCCAACCTCAATTAGAAAATGGCTGCCTCTTTCTCAGTCAAAGCTGAGCTCTGTTTTATATGTTGTGGAAGCCATTTTAAAATCTGAAAATGAAACAAAACAAAACCAAAAGGCCTGCAAATTAACCATGAGGTAGGAGATTATCAACCCATATCTACATGGTGACAATTTTAAAATGCATTAGGCAACAATACAATTGAAAAAGTACTGCTGATGAGCTGTTCTGTGTGCCTGCAGAAGTCTTTTCTCAACAGGTATTTATATGGATGATTTAAAAAGTATAAATCAAAAACTCACTGGCACAGTCCAACATTGCAGACTTCCCAATATCCACTTAGTCTGATCTGATAGACTTGAAATTGATTAAATCATTTAGACTTAAAACATGTGCATCAGTGCAGGCCCCCTTTGGTGATTTAACCCTATTAAGCCCGTGAAGGAAAATTTTGTTAATTTGTCCTATTTGGGCAGACACTCACTGCTTAGGTCTGTGTCTTAGAGAGGTGAAACACATTGGAGGCCACAAGACTGAAGCGGCTCCAATGGATGTTCTTGGTGAAAATGAAGCCCTACAGCAGTTCTTTGATGGTAAGACACTGGTTCCCATGTGAACTCTTTATTGCTTAATGAAGTATCAACCTTTGGCAAAAAGAGTGTACTATTAGTTTTACACTGTTCAGGTTTTTTTCTTGATGTAGAAAAAACTATCAGAGTGCCATTACATGCCAGTATCACTTCCATAAAGACATGTCATGCCTTCTAACAGTGTGGCATAAAAATAAGATTAAGACCTCGGTCCTATAGGGAAGGATAACCTTTTTTTTTTTTTTACTGTTTGTACACTCTTTAATCTTTGATGTTTGTTAAACACAGATATATACCCTACACTGTAACTTTCAGCACATTCAGTCTATCTCAGGAAAGTGAGCACTAATCCATCTGCTATTGTGTGGGGGCAGATGCTTTAATAATCAACCCGGCTGGCAAGTAAGAGTCACTTACAGTAAGAGTGTGATCCACTTCCCTATGTTAACAGTTTCCCTGCACATGAAAATAATGTACCACAAACAGTGTACTAATAGTGTAGTACTCCGATTCATTTAGTACTAATGTGCTACAAATAGTGTACTAATAGTGTAGTACTCCGACTCATTTAGTACTAATGTGCTACAAATAGTGTGACTGGTAACTACAGCCATCTCTCCAGGAATTTAGTTTTGATCACATTCTCTACCCTGTAATTTCATCTGCGTCATTAAACCTGCAAACCTGTCATGGAAAAACAAAAGCGGATTCTGTCAGAGGATTCTGTCTTCTCTAACATATGTTACTATAACCAGTAGGTCTGAAAAACAATCCAGAGTGCCAAATGGCCAGCTAGAGTCGTGAGCTGAAATGGAATTTAATTCATATTTTATTGACTGTGAATAATTCATAATCCTTAAGCAATTTGAGTCTTTCTCACAGAGTAATGAAGGCCAAACTCAGAAATCTGCATATACAAATCCACTGGACTGTACACCAGACTGGGATGTGATATTTGTGAAATTTCTCATAGAATTTCATGAGTGCTCAACTCATTTCCAGTTGTTTTGATTGCAGTTCATTTTTTTCTCATGTCAGTTTGCATAGTTTCTCACCAGACTGTTACTTTGCTTGCCTGTGGAGTGACTTAAGCCTAGAACTCAATGTGAATTTGTTCTATTGTAGTGTATTCACACCCTAAATACACATATCTGATGAAAAACACATAATATTGGTAAAATGTGATCTCTGTACAATGGTCTTGTTGAGTGGCCTTGAGTAAAGCTTGTCATTGATGTTGTAGAGATGAGCTCTTTCCTTCACTGAATAATATACTGAATAAAGCAGGAGGACACACTGTAATCTCATAAGCTCAAGGTCACAGGTCCATGATGGAGCCACAAGACAACTGGTTCAAGGCCATGACCTCTGTTCTAATCACTAGCCAGAGCTAAGACTTGGACAATTCACCTCAGAAATAAAACTTTAGACTAATTGTATATACATGCTGTGTCATTGAACAAAAACCAAGTTTTATGAAGATATGACCCTAACATTATGCGATGTTCTGTAGAAAAAGAGAAAGCACTGCTAACTGTGCTTTGCTCTCCTTTTCCCATATGGCATAGTATTTGGAACTGTGAGAGGTTTTATTTTTGATAGGATTTGTTTCTGTGATCTTTTTAGTATGTTGCTATTCACTATTTGATAGTAGTTGCACTGAATTTGTATGGGGCTGATTGCTTACATTTCAGTCTCTTAAATATTGTGATGCAATTATGACGAATGCAAATGTTTTCATTTTGGCATCAATTTTTCCATATCACCTCTGGTGTAAATAGATAATCAGAGCTGAAGAGGACTTTGGTGAGAGAAAAAGAAAAGATAGAGAAAGAAAGATAGATGGAGAGAATGTATTTGTGTCTGAGGGGGTGAAATTTAACATTAAATGGGTCTTAAATTCTTTGTGTCCATTTGGAATTGCAGGGCAAGATGTCTCAGGGGTGCTGGAGAGCGCTGTAGTGGACACAAGCATTTTGGAGCAGTACCTCAGTAATGATGTGGACCCTACTTTGTGAGTGACTCCATCTCTACTCACATCTATTTCACTGGTCTATCTCCACTAATACATTAGTATTCCTTTCAAATGTCCAACATTTTATTCTCTTAAGTAATATACTGAGTTTATTCTGAAAATCTGGACCTCCAAGAATACACATACTGCCAATCCCGCGAGTTTAGAGGTAAAACAAAATGAGGCAAAAGCAGCAAGAGAAGCAGGAGTGAGCGTTTATTGATCTAAATCTTGTATTTTATCTTTTGCTTAAACCTCTGTATGATGACAGAATTAAGTAGAAAGATCAGAGTTAGAAATACAGTTATGTAACATAACCATGGCCAAATTTCACTCTCAGGTTTCAGTTTTATGTTGTTTGTGGTGCCGCCGTGACTTAGCTTGAGTGATACTGTATCCATACGAGTGGTTAGCCATTCACAGAGGAGGTCAAGAAACAGGGAGACATTGTGAAAATTAGAAACAAGCAACTGGAACAATTTGGATTTATTGTCATGTTGAAATGTTCACCTAATGTGGCTCAGTGTCTCAGTATTTTGAATCTTTGGAAAATATTCACCATTGACTCCATTGACCATTGACAGCATGTTACCAGAGTCACCCCCAGACTCTGGATCAGAACCCTGCTCACCTCCACAAATACCAGGTCAGAGCACATAAACAGTTTATTTTTGTCTTTTCATAAGATGGTCAGTGATTGAACTGAATTGAATTGAATTGAAATGAACAAAATGAACACCTTCCATAGTTTTCAGCAAAAAGTGCTCTCTAGATTTATATTCATATTTTCACTAGCCTACATTATCTGTTTCTCCAGATGTACACTATGGCACTGACTGGTCTAAAGAGCAAGTGAATCAGGAAGCACTTCGTCAGGTGGCACACCCATCTGCAGCCTCTTGTCATTTTAAAGACAATAGAGCACATGAACACTACACTGGCACAACACGTCACCACCTCCATGACCCTGGGCTTTCCCTTGTCAAAGCCAATGCATCTGCACTGCCCCCTGTCCACCCTCAGTACCTGAACCCTGCAGAGAGCTATGCAGAGGCCAGCACCTCCCCCACAGCGTCAGTCCCTGAAACACTCCAGCACCAGCAGTGCATGGGCTCAATGGGGTGCTACACCAGGGTCAGTGGACCAACTGCCCCCTCCTCTGTCCTTACAAACTCTGAACATTCAGAAACTATATACCCTTTTCTGCACGGCAAACCTGGACCTGCACAGCAGACAGGGTAAGGACACATCGGAAGTGCTTCTCAGAATAGATAACAGTTTACTAATCAGATAATACTGGTGTTGATTGCCCAGCCCTGAGTTTAGTGAATTGGGGTTGGGCTGGTGAATTAATAATACAAATGTGTGGAGTACCTGGAGTTTTATGGGCGAGTTTGCACTGGCAACAGCTCTGCTGATTTTCTAATTGAAGATGACTTTAAAACTATTGGTTGTTTTTTCCCTTCACAGGAGCTTTTTGCCAGACAGTAAGAAGAGGAGGCGCTCAGAGTCCTTTGATGCAGCCATAGACCATCGACGGTGGAGGGACACAGTTTGGATCAAACCCTCATTCAGTGAGTGTTGCTCTGTGAATGCAGTGTTCTTTGTGCTTCGTTGTTATTGCTTTGCACAGTAGGCCTGAGTTGATGGGGTGTGTGTTTGAACATTTTCCAGTGCATGTGTCTGTTTTTCCACAGGTCCAGAGAATGGGGTATGTGATGTGCCCTCCTATGACAATGATATCACCAGTGGGAGCCCAGGTCAGGGCTCTCACCAACTCTTAACCTGGGATAGATACCAGCCCGGCCAGTGGAGCACGCTCTACAACGGCAACTATGAGAGTCTGTAAGTTGCAGTGTATTGATTGCTTAGGATTTACCCACTAAAAACAGTGACCCTTGACACTCTCCTGTCCGCTATGATCTTTTTGGTTTCAGTCCAGCCACACCATCCCTTTGAGGACTCCGTAAATCAGGGGTTTCGGTGTTGGGTTACTACAAATATTGCCAATATCAGTGGACTAGAAACATTGGTCTAGACTGAGATCCTTTCCTAACTGTGGCCTCAAGCCTCAATGTTCCACTCTAAGACTGTAGTTTTGTTATGCAGATAGGTCTTTTCATGCTTATAGATAACCACAGCCAAAATACTTCTTGCTACTATTGGTATGGTTGCCATTAAAGGATGGTATGGAAAATTGTGAACTTATGCATTATGCATCAGTATACTTCTCACAGCCACACAGAACTGCAACTTGCTTATTGATGTGTTGCTGATTTGAATCCATGAGTAGAAGTTAGCAGTGAAAAAACACTTATTTTCTGTTTATAACAAGAAGATACTACACATTATCTCATCTG
Source organism: Chanos chanos (assembly GCF_902362185.1). Lineage (NCBI taxonomy): Eukaryota > Metazoa > Chordata > Actinopteri > Gonorynchiformes > Chanidae > Chanos > Chanos chanos. The sequence goes on from NC_044495.1 coordinate 27,403,746, forward strand.
TCTGTCATATCTTCCAAAAAAAAATATTGCCCACAGCCTAAACACTGCCCAACAGGTCTGAACACATCCAGCAGGCTCAAGAAAAATGGTTGTAGGCTCAATTTTGGCATTACAGTGTTGTGCAAAATTTATATTAATGAATACATTTCATCTTGTTCTCCCTGAGCAAAAATATCGGCAGTACTCACTATAACTGAATGCAGATTCAGCGTTTGACACTGACAGTGGGATATGATTATATCCTTGGCTGCGGCATGTGAGCATAGTCAAATGGAATGTGTATAGGCAGAATGTGAGCATGATGAAATCTCAGCTTTATATTAAGGTTGACACATTTAGTGCAGTGAATGTAAATTTTAAAGTTTAAAGTTAAATTTTAAAGACGTTTTAAAGATTCTTTTTGCTTACTCTTGCAAGTGGGGCACATCAAGCATTCACTGGGGTACAGTCAAACATCCCTGAAGCATACAAAATGCAAAATGGAACACTCTATGCCCTTTTGCACTCACAGATTGTATGTACTACCTCACAGCCTGTTTTTACATAGACAGCTAAACAGATCCTACACAGACCCTTTGACTTTCACAACCTCTCTAGCAGATCAATCAAACCTTTCTTGTGAATGTGAATTTTCTGTGGTTCTTCTTTCCTCAGCCCACCTCCTGCTTACCATGTTGACACAGACAAAGGTTTCAACTATTCCACTGCTGACGAGGCCTTCGTCTGTCAGAAGAAGAATCATTTTCAGGTCACAGTTCACATTGGGATGGTGGGAGATCCTAAATATGTGAAAACGCCATCAGGTCTTATCGCTGTGGAAAGCTTCCACATAAAGGTCTTTGGTGTTAAGGTTGGTACACCATAATGAGACTTGCACACAATGTGGTGACATGTTTGTTTTCATGTCCCAGTAAGAAATTGCTCTGGTTTTTCCTTTCAGCTTGAGGCCCAGAGCCATCTCATCACCATAGAGCAGTCCCAGTCAGATCGCAGCAAGAAACCTTTCCTGCCAGTCAAGTGAGTGACCCCTCCTTCCTCTTCCTACACCCTCAAAATAAGCAAGAATTGTGGAAGAACTTTTTCCACAGCTGAGTATCTTGAATCAGTCTTTGTGGGAGTAAAAGTGCATGTCAATATTTATGGGATTCATTCATAAGACTGCCATATGAGGAGGAGGGTGCTTCATCACTGGGCTCAGAAAGCAATGTATGTCCAGGAATTATACACATGTTACACGGTGATGGAACACCTTATCAGGGCCATAATGTCACTTTTTTAATGATGCTGTTATGGCCTTGAAATTAGGACAACACTAAAATGTGTAGCAATGATACTTGTCTAACAAAGCTGGTGTGGATAACCTGGACAATTTTGATGAATTATTATATTGCCCTCTCAGGGTGAATCTGCCTGGAGACAAAATCACCAAAGTGACACTTGGGCGACTGCACTTTAGTGAGACCACTGCCAACAACATGAGAAAAAAGGGAAAACCAAACCCTGACCAGAGGTCAGAAGACACCCTGCCAGTCAGGAAGGCTGCACATGGATCATATATTTGGAGCTCAATCATTATCATAATCATCAGTATACTGTGGTAAATTAACAAGTGCTTCGCTTTTGCATTAAACCCAGATACTTCATGATGGTTGTGGGTCTTTATGCCACTGTTAAGGACGAGGACTATCTGCTGATTGCCCATGTGTCTGAGAGAATCATTGTCAGGGTGAGTCTTATCTGTATGATGCCACACCATGTTATGCCACAACAAAAGAATGGCATTGACTGAGGTTGTTTTCTGTAACTGTTTGGTAAATATATGGGTAAATGGGCAAACCCATTGCATGTGATGTCACACGGATGACATAATTTAGCGGGAATATTCTGACTTATTCAGTCTGATAGACTCAGTGAATGTTTGTCTTTTGCTGTTACTTTCAGGTGTCTGTTTTAAGTGTTATTCTGTTGATGCTTTGGACTTGGACTGCGATCACTAAAGTCAGCTAGCAGACAGCTGCGAGATCTTGAGATGAACTTGATGGTCAGGATTGTAATGAACGTTCTCTAAATTTCGATCTCTGTGTTCTCTCTGGGAAGGCCTCAAACCCTGGGCAGTTTGAAAGTGACAATGAGGTGCTGTGGCAGAGAAGCCAAGCTCCCGATTCGGTGGTATGCCACGGTAGGGTGGGCATCAACACTGATACACCTGACGAGGCCTTGGTGGTCTGTGGGAATGCCAAGATTATGGGCACAGTCATGCATCCCTCAGACAAGAGGGCCAAGCAAAACATTCAGGAGGTAAATAATAGGGATGAATGCTTGTTGGCCATCTGTCTCTGCACTGTGTCACATAGAAACGAATAAGATGTAATCTTAACTGAAATTTGGATTGTTTAAAGGTGGATTCAACAGAACAACTCAAGAGGATTGCGCAAATGAGAATAGTGGAGTATGATTATAAACCTGAGTTTGCCGCAAAGATGGGGATCGACCACATCCATGAAACAGGTTAGTGGAGCCATCACAACACAGGGTTTTATTCTGAACTTCTGTTTCTGTGGTTTATATAGGAGACAGAGATTTTAATGAATCTTGCTTTACTTCACTGCTATAGGAATCATTGCTCAGGAGGTTAAGGAGTTGTTGCCCACTGCCGTGAGGGAAGTTGGAGACATCACATGTTCAGATGGTGAAAGGATTAACAACTTTCTCATGGTGGACAAAGTATGCAACCATCTAGAATTGAATTCTTCTTTAACCTACAGTTTTTTTTAACCTTACACACTTTGTAGTCATTTCATTAAGCTCAACTGCACACACAAATGCATTAAGGGTATTGTTGTTGATTTGTTGATGTATTTTTTATTTATTTATTCTTTTTTTTTTTTTACAGGAGCAGATATTCATGGAGAATGTTGGGGCAGTGAAGCAACTCTGCAAGCTCACAGATAACCTTGAGACTCGTATCCAGGAGCTGGAGGTGTGGAACACACGGCTGGCTAAGCTAAAGAATTTGGGCAGCATACGCTCCAACAGCACAGCTGGCAATAAAGGGTAATACCACTAGGGGGCATTATGGGGCACAGCAATAATAGCTTTAAACTAGGTCTTGTTTGACAGTATTGGTAATGACGTGACACAACACAAAAAGCCTAGTCACTTACCAAACTCTGAGCCTGTGTGACGTAGGTTGATGTTCATTTTTATGCTCATCAAAATATGGTAATAGTTTTACAATTACAGTAATGATTATTTTCGTAGTGGTTGTCATGTCGCATATCCCCTTGGTAGGTGTAGGGTAGAGGAAATGCACTCATTTCATAGAGGAAGGCTGCAAACTGAATAATCCGATACACTCCCTCACTGGGATCATTTCCGAACTAACTGATCCTTGCCAGGTCCTTTTCTGACACAGCCGTACATATAACCTATGCCAGTAAAAAAATGGCATAGAGAAGGAGAATACCAAAAAACATGGCACCTACAAATTAAGGGGCACACTATTTCCTACAATATTTTTCTCTTAGTAAGGCCTTTTGTCCACTCTCTAATTCAGCCATAAGCCAACTTGAACAGTTATAAAAATATATTATATCCTAGCTGTCCTTTCACCTACAGTTATGGAACTTGCATCTAAACAGTCTAAATTACAGTGAATCTTTGATAACTCTCTGTGATGCCATCACTTCCTGTCAGAGCATTTCCCTCGGCCAGCTCAGCAGGACAGTTAGTCTTCAACCAGCTCCACTTAGTCAGTTTCCATTTTTCATTGCATTTCTTTTTAAATTGGATTATATTTTCACCATGATTTTCTGTCCTCCACCACCTCCTCCTTCGTGGTGCATCAAGACACTTGTATGGGTAAAGTCATCCACAGGTGAAACTCTTTGTGGCAGATGGTGAACTAAATGTTCAGACATCCGAAATGAAAGAAAAAATCGTAAAAAAAAGTACCCCCCCCCAGCTTAACCGAAATAAAAACATTTAAAATCTGTGCATTAATTAATTAATTAATCAGCCTTTAACAGGAGATGTTTTTGAAGATTAAGGGTATTACCTCTATACTTGCAAAGTTTTATATGTAATAAATATATCCATAAATACTATGTAAATGCCACTGGTGGTCAGACCAGTTGCTGAACACACTATAGAGGCTCAACACAGCCACAGTCTGTCTAGCCTGTTTAGACAAAAAGATCTTGGAAAGGATCTTAAACAGATACTTGACATATAACCTTTCTTCTGACCAGAGTTCTTCTATGTGGTTCTGTACCAATGAATTTGTCTACAACACTGTGTATGTAGTAAATATTGTTAGTTGGTAAAACTAATGCAGAAAATGTATGTCTCCACCTACCATGACAACACATTGTGCATCTGAGGTATCAGGTAATTACCAAGATAGGTAATAGGTATGGGTGTGTTAATCTATGGGGATGAAACCTGACAAACCAATTAGAATCATAACGCTGTCTTCTGATCCCAGTACAGATCTGTGTAAGAGTGTAATTCAGTGCCAAGTTTCTTCTGTTGAATAAGCAGAGATTTTTGTATGTAAGAAAGAAAGAAAGAAAGATGTTACTTTGTACTTATGTAGAAGACATAAGGCATAAATAATATACTATCTAGGTCTGTTATATAATATCCACACAAATTTATGACTTGCGTCTGTCTGTTATCACATGGCCATCAGCATGTTCATCCGTTCAAGGATAACTTTGCCCTGCCAGTTGTAAAGGCTGTAAAACCCTGTTTATTTGTGGTATGTTTTACATTTTCTGTGGTACATTGTAACTATGGATGTGTGTCCCTTCACAGGAAAGTCATTAGGAACAAGAGTCCACCTCCCCCAAAGAATCCAACACCACTACAATCCAAAAAAGTATGTGAAAAACACAATCACTTTAGACCCATACTCAGTAAATATGAATATATGCAGTTCACCAATCAAATTCCATGACTTTCATTTTCTGGTAGGCCAACATCCGTGAGAAGTACAAACACTGTTTACAGCACAGAGTGTTTCAGGCCAGCATCATCATGTTAGTGGCAACCATGGCTTTATGGTGAGTGAGCATGTTCCTTTGTTGAGACAACAGTGGCAACTAATCCACTGAATGTAAATAAGGTAGAAACCTCAACAAAAAGCTGATACCAAACAGGGTTTCTGACGTATAGCAGCTCTGTCAGCTGCTGAACTCCTCCCACATTAGGACTCAACTCAAGTAGCCACTGCAAAAAATTTGGATTTGGATTTTGATTGGATGGAGCAGAACTGGAAATTTGCTGAAAAACCAAAACACACATTATTATTTGTGTACTGATTTTATAGATTTCAAACACTCACTTAAGGTGGTTTTGGCTGCATTCATTACAAAGAATTCTTCTTGCAGTCTTTGTTGATACTGTAAGAAATATAAGTTAGAAATTTGAAGGCATTTTTAAATCTGGCAAATTTGAAAGGGATCTTTTTAAAAATAATTTTGATGTACTTGTAGTGTTTTTTCTGTGTCACCAATTTTGTCTTGTGCCTCCTGCTTTCCCCCCACAGTATAATCTGTATCACTGCTCTGTACTTGCTAACTCTTAAAGTGGACCTGGACTTTGACAGCAGGTAAAGTGTGTGTCTCATAAGCTGTCCTACCTTTCCTTACTGTAAAGCAACATACCATAGACTATATCTTTCTTCTACTGTATCTTTATCTCTGTTAAATATTTGTTGTACCACCAGAGAGATTTTTCTGTTATAAAAGTACATTTTGTTTGTGTTTTCAGCACTGTCAACTCCAGTGTGCCTCCCATCCAGACTAGCACTGCAAGACCCCATACAGGTAATGGTGCAATATGACACAGTAGGAAAATTGTTTCAGGCTTTTAAATTTCTCCTTGACCTACACTCTACAGTGCCATGCAGTGTGATTACAAATGTGGTGTTGAAATGATAATATTCAAATGCATAAGCTTGTTAAATGTAGGGTTTAATGTGTGATTGTTGCACTGTTCATCGCTTGTGATTTTCCGCTCTTCTTAAATTTTTAAAACTTCAAAGCTTTTTATTTGCTTTTATTTGTAGTCTTTATTTCTATGATAACCAGACATTGTCTTTGATCTTTAAAGTCATCCCAACAACCTCTGGAAGCCCCTGGCCCCCTGATGTGGATTTCTCCAATGTGTTTTACTCTGATGAGATCTACTGCTGTCCCTCCTTCACAACTGACAATGCCACTGCTGTCAGTACCACTACCGGCCCCCTCTTTCCAAAAACCAGCACCACTTTACAAGGTCTTTGCAAGTCTCTACCCAAACACTTTCCACTCAGTTGATTTGCAAAATAAGTTCCTAAATTTCTGTTGGATTTTTCATTAATACAAGATTTGTGTTCCACTTCCAAAGGCAAGAGGAATAAAAAGTTGGAGAAAAACTTTACTCAGACTGGGGACTGTAAGTTCTGTGATTTTTTTTTTTTTTCGCAATGAAATTTCTGCGGGAGGAGTTGAATAACAATTAATTGTGAAGATAACAGTCATGTGTTCTCTCTGCAGGGACAAACACAACTATACAGTCCATCTTCATTACACAAAACCTTCAGATCATTGATGAACGTTACTGTCAGAAGGATAACTGTGGGTAAGCACCTATCTGTATTCACACTCTTTTCTTTTCTTTTCTTTTCTTTTCTTTTCTTTTCTTTTCTTTTCTTTTCTTTTCTTTTCTTTTCTTTTCTTTTCTTTTCTTTTCTCACTCAACAAACTTTTTCTTTTTTTCAAACACAGCATAAAAGACAACAATACAGCTTAAACAATACAATTCTATAGACTGTATGTCACAATCTCTGGGTAGTCTGTTTTAGTCTATTATGACTTTCCTCAGGTTTGTACATTCAAATTTTCAAGACATTGACACTGATCCATTGTTTTGCTGAGCATAATTGTTTGTCAAATCTCCCTCTCTCTCTCTCTCTCTCTCTCTCTCTCTCTCTGTGTTTTCTGTGTTTTGTAGGCCTGGGAACTACAGCTACTCGATCCCCATTAGCAAGTTTGTTCCTGTCAACATGCCAGTCACTCTCAAGATGAAGTGAGTGGACAGTTGCACTTTTTTCACTTTGTCTGAATAGGATATAGGTTGCCAACATCCTATTAACAGATTGATTTCTGAGGAAGACAGTAGAAATGTACAATAAGGAGTTACAGGGGATATCTACACTTCATTGTTGTCATTACCCTGATCTGAGGTCTGAGATTTTAGTTGTAGTAAGCTCATCTGACCACTGGGTGTCTCTCCAAACAGCACCACTGAGCTGCTGGTGGTTCACCTGTGTGGCTATGATCAAAGGATTGAGTGCTCAGCTGTAATGGATTATAGCAACTCTGACCTGCACAGTTCTATCAACACACAGGTAATGTATCTGTGACAACTGAGCCTCAGGGTCTAACCGCTTGTGACTGAGAAAGTGTGGTCCTTCTATCTCTGTATGTCTGTAAGCCTGATTTCACAATAATTCACGTAAGACATAAAGAGGTTTAGGCATGATTACAGCTCACTGGCAGAGAATATGAAATTTATCTTCTGTTATTCTATAAAAAGCCATGTATCTCCCTCAGTGCTTGAATTTTAAGATGTTCCCTTGAAATGACTTAGTCTGTGAGAAAAACTCAGAGAAACAAACACAATCTGCCTTGGTACAGCTCTGATCTGTTTTTATTCCACCGTTAGGGTTATGAACATGACTGGCCGTTGCCAGTGGCCCAGTACTACCAGGCTACTTATCACTTCCGTGCAACTGTAGCAGTAAGTGTGTTTTCCCTATTTTTTTTTTCATTATTTCATTCATTTTCCTTTTAGTAAAAATTAAGAGCCTACTTTTGGAAGAACTGCCTCTTGCTTCTCTCTCAGCATGCTTGTGATGTTATGGTGGTGTTATGGTTAGGTAGAAAATCAGAAGCCCTTGCTTTCATATGATCCTTTAACACCCGTCCTGGACAGAGGGTGTGTTTGGCACTGCCTGCATAGCAATAACCCAGGCAATGACAAAAAACCAATAATACAACTAGGAACAATGAAATGTGTTTCTGAAATGCTTGTTTTAAATATATCATGCATAATATCAGCATAATGCTGACATGCTCATGATTTAATTTATGGAATCTGAAGTCCAGCTGTTTTAGTGTACCACTAAACTCAAGACCAAACCAACCTTTGTCTTCACTCAGGGACAGGCAGATTGCAGCACTGATCCCAACTACATCCAGGTGCTGTTTACAGACTATCACTTTCACTTCTATCGGAGGTGTGACTGATACAACGCCTCTTTTCTCCGGACCTTTAACAACTCCTCGATGATCACAGTGAATGTTTCGGTCCATACGAAGGTGAAATCTGGTTTAAAGATAGCTGATCCCCCATTAGCTGGTATGGACAGAATATAGCGGCAGTAGTCCGGTTTAAAGCAGTGACCAATGATGTGTGTGCATGTACAGTGTAGTGATTAATACATAGTATAGTGATTAATGAAGCCACAGCATCTGATTGTTAGACTAGACTGGACAAGACTGTCAGACAGAGGTCACCTTTACATTGCCAGTAGCAAAGTAACATAGAAGCATATTTATGGATATGATATTACAGTTAATATGATAAATTCTTTTTTTGTTTGCACTTTTTGAAAAGCAGGATTAGAAACAAAGAGTATTTAGCCAGGATGTGAAATAAATGAGTGCAGGCTGTATATTGTACTTTGATCTAATTTGGCATGTAGAAAGACAGATCGTCACACATACAGAGGATACAGATTATTTTATTAAATCTGTCAAGTTTACATGTTTCATATATAGGAGATAAGACAGAAATTTCAGTTTGATTAAATTCATGTGTATATTCATATGACATTTAATGAGGTCCTTCAGATTTGGTCACAACAATAAAAACAGACTCATCAAAGACCCATTGATTTTCTTCAGTTTGACAAAAAATGCTTGAGGGAACATTTTGTCACACTGCTTAGTGTATATTTTTTTTAGATAAATAGAGAAAAAATAACAGAAAAAAAAATCTGTTCCACAAAGTTTTGCTGTCTGTCAAACAATTATATGTTAATTTAAAAAGTGGCAACTTTCTCCTCTTAACTGAATATATTAAAGCACTCAGAAATAGTCAAGTAAATAATTAAAAATATATATTCTTATCATATGTAAACTTACAAACTGCTCCTAGAAATGACAAAAGTTTGACTTGATTATCAGACTGTGGAAGAGAATGAATCAGTAGTGTGTCCAGTGTACACTGATCTCATATGTCATACTGTATGTTTCATTCTATTTGAAGTCAATGTTTTAGACAACTAATGCAGTGGCACATTCTCCAGTTACTGTGTGATTTGAATCTTAATTAAGACTTATCACTGTAAAAATATACATTAAATTCCAATGAAACCCAACAATATTTCTTAGGAATAAGAAAATGATTGAAACAATCAACTGCTTAATGGTTTTGAAAGTTTATTATGTGAGTGATACTTCTGGGCCAGCAAAGGTGAAAAATTTTTGCTTTTTAAATTTGTACCATTTTGTTACACTTTCCAATACGATTACTGGGAGATATCCAAGTGCTTTCTTTTGTATTCATTTGTGATGGACCAAAATGTGATGTGCTGGTCCTTTCTCTCAATTCTTGTTAACATATGTAGAAGTAAAGACACATCAAATTGAGAATGTTTCAAACATGCTTTGTAACAGGATATTCTGTTGAAAAGAAAGGCACATATACCCATATAAAAGCACATCCAAACAGATCATATGTCTTACATATGATTACATAAAAGAAACGAACTATGGAGCCCAAGTGAAACAACCCCTATCTAAGCAGTGGTAATAACCGAGAATCTCCAGTAATACACATATAATTCCTTATTCGTGTGAATGTATGGGCTATCCACACCATGGCTGGGACCAAGGGGAAGTCTTCCCACAACTTTAATGAATGTCATGGGAAAGTATGCAAGATAAGATAACATATACTTTATTGATCCCCAGGGGAATTCCTTCTGGAGCAGAGGGGGAGGACAGGGTTATTGTTTGAGTGCTCCACTATGTCATAATCTACACAAAGATTCTGAGTGGCAGTGGCCCTGGTACACAGAGGAAGATGGAGGACTGCTGCTTCTGGCTGGTGCACTCACCACATACCCATACAAATTGACTTTTACATCAATGCACTTTCTTCCAGACATACACTTACATACCATAGTGCCTCACAGATTCATTACATTAATCATCGCTCTCTCTCATTCATCTCTGCCTCCACACACACACACATGCACGCACAGACTGTCAGCTGTCGAGATGCGAGCGAGAGGTGTTGAGTTTGTGGGAGGGAGCGTGATGGTGCGTGTGAAGCCATGCATGTGACAGAAAGAGAGAGGAAGGGTGTGTATATGACAATAGACTCAGGCGGTGTTCACATAAGCAGGTGCAGGCCTGATAAAGGGCACCAAGAGGACGACAGCCCTGAACAAAGCCATCCATCTCATTCGCACACAAAGAGCTCAGTTGTCACGAACAATAGGATGGTAACCTTGAGTTTTCCCCTCCTCTCTACAGGACACACATGGTGGAAGGGCAAACTTTTAATCAGGGAGTGGAGCGTATTCATGTTTAACCTTAAATTCTTACCATTTTCAGAGTCAAGTCAGATATAACCAGAACACCTAGGATGTGTGGTCATATACAGTTCTATAGCCTCTTATTGGTGACTTTTTTCAGAATTTAAAATGTTAGAATGACTGTACAGTAACTGTGATATTCTCTTTTACAACTCTTTTGACTATAGTGTGCAAAGATCATGTTTCAACAATATTTTTGTCTATTGTCAGGTCTGCTGTGGATTATAGCTGTGCATTCCCAGATAGATTTCTGTATAGTATTTTTGCACATCACATAATATTTGTCCATCACCAAATGTAATTTTAAGGGAAGGGAGCTGGAGTCAGTTACTTGGAAATGGTCTTCTACTTAGAAACAAGCTGGAGTGTCATTCATTACAAACATGCAATGGTCTTCCCCTAAGATTATTTGTTAAATTGTTAGATATCTAGTTTTGGTGTGTAAATGTAAGTTTATGTAACCAAAATATATTTTAGATTCTGCCTCTCATTTTTAATTGAACATACAGAATGTGTCCCTATCCTCTCTCTGACTGCTGCTGTTGCACCATTGAGCAAGGCACTTGAAGGGTGCTACAACATGGCACCTATGTCTCCTATGGCACCAGTCTTGAAAAGACCAAACCCTCTCAGTGGCCTAACATGTTTGTATAAAGGTTAAGATGCTAAACAAATAAGATTCCCAGGTTACATCCCACATTTTGTTTTTTCTCATTTGAGTCTCTGATCTCTATGGATTTGAACGTGAATGTGCAGTAGAGTGGCAGGACATGGTCAGACAGTCAATGTCAATAATCACCTCATCCTCCACATGTTCCAGACAAAATGTAAATCAGAACTGAACAAACATACCTTTGTTTGTTCTGCACTGGAATTGGCTCAGATTACACTCCTGCACATACAGACATCACCAAAACCATTTTAAGAGGGGAAAGGGTGATTAGAAACACCTGGCTTCCCACAGACCGCACCGCCACTCCAGGCCCACACTGGCACCACACAAATCATCTTAAGGGCTTTTTAGTTTACAGATGGGCAAAAATGGGTCTGGAAAGACCACACCATAGATAACATTGTAGTCTAGTCCAAGTTCAGATTTCTAACTTGTCCTGCCTTTTAAATGGGAAGTTTACCACTTTTGACATATAGGCTCATTATAATCTTGATCAGGGTGTTTGTCGGTTTAATTTTTCCCTAAAAAGAAACTTTTTATGCATTTTCCATATCATCCTAAAACACACTGATAATACACAATGATTTATTATGTCATTAATGACAGTGATTGTTAATGGTGAATTACCATATAAATGTGTAAAAAAAAGATAAACCAAGGCCCATTGCTTGTTAGCATAGGGTTTTCTGTTTAACGTGTAATCTGGTTAACTCTGCTCTCATTCATTCTCACAGACACCAGGGTGTAACTGCACCTTTTACTACTGTTCTTTAAGATAGGATATAAAACTGTTTTTGCACAGTCAGCCCATAAAAGTTACACACTGATATGCACGTTGGATTTGATATTTTTTATACTGCTGAAATAACCTGAAAGATTGTGTCAACAATTTTATCACAAGGGCTTAAATGGGCCCAGAAATCTACATGAGAAGGAACTTCCTCTATAATACTTGCTTTACAGACTAAGAAAACTGAATTCTAGCAAATTTTCCCATTATTCTGGTATCAACCTTGTTTTGAAATCCCACCTAATCATTTGCAATAATGTAGATCATGATTAAGTTATAAGTCAGTTTCAACTTCAGTGCTTTTATATTAAATAACCTCTTCGGGAGTCTGCTGGAGAGAGGGTGTTAGTGGATAAGGTTAATGCTGAATGTACTGTCGCTTGCGACATTGTAATGATTTAGTGACTCCTTTCTCTGGTTGTGAATTTCTCTTCATTTATGAGCCAGCAGGGTTTTCACCTAGCATAACAAGGTGTGCCATGGAAAGAATATGTGTCTTGTTCTTCAGATTCCTCCTTAATGTTTCCAAGAAAATTATCCAGACTTCAGTGAGTGTAAATAAACATCTTGAGATGAATTACTTACAGTGATAACACAAGTCTGTGATTATCACAATAGATCATGCCACATGGGTTTGTGTGTAGATCACATGAAGGGGTCTTATTATCCAAATAAACAAAAACAGTGAATTATCATTCAGCTAAATGTCTGTTAATAAACATTGTGTCCTCAAATGACTGCAACATGAAAGAACATGTCATTAAAATCTCCTGGTTCCTATGACTTATTTAATCCTGAAGCCAGTAACAGTCAGGGAGGCTAATTAGGCGTGAGGGACTGAGTGCAGACTGACAGACAGAGGTAGGCAGGAAATGCATCTCACAGTGTTCTACTTGAAGTCATGGAAGAGGAAACCATAGAAGTGCTGCATTATTTAAGAACAACGCTAAACAGAGGAATGAATGACTGCAGAAACTGCACTTAGAAAAGAGGAAGAGAGAGAGAGAGAGAGAGAGAGAGAGAGAGAGAGAGAGGAGCAAGGAGCAGGTGAGTGCAGGGCTCCCTGAGGCTGAAGTAAGAAGTAACACCACCACCACCCCAGCGCCCCCACATACAAACATTTACCCCACGGAGATGGACACCATGAATCTGGTGAGTCCTTCAGAAAAACATGCATTAAAAATATGTAGCTTTGACTGAGAGGCTGTGTAGTTCTGTCTTGACTGAATTGATGTTTAAATTGGTAATACACTGTAATATTTTGATATGCTGAAATGCTCCTGGTGCAGATCCCAAAAGAGGTAATGTGCTATATAGTGTTATAATGTACAGTCCTTGGGTCACAAGATCAGACATTACTCTCTGTCAATTTTATGTCAATGATCATTAGATTTCTCTATCATTATTTTTGTCATTAATTATTGGAAGTTTTCTTTCATTGTTTTTTACGTTTCTTGTGTCAACCTTAAGATACTGACAAAATGTAAAGGTGACTGAGACAATATTTAAACAAATGGATGCAATAAACCAGTATTTGATGGTTAAGACATCAAATAACTGTGAAGTTTTTCATAAGGATATATATAAGATGATTCCAAATATGGATCAAAATCACCTCATATTTGTGCCTATGAAAAACTTCACGGTTACTTAGAAAAAAAAAGAAAGAAAGAAATTTCTTACTTGCCAAGCTGTCTTCAGTGGGAGCTAAAGTGTTCATTCTGAAAATATTCTCAGGGCCGTGTTGTTCAGAATCTTAGCATTCTCATGATCATTTTTGAGTTTTTTGTCTGGCCCTAGTAAAAAAAGAAGAGCTTAGTTTTTGTACTTAAAATTAGAACATTTGTGAAAAAGATATCAGACTTTTCTGCCTTGAGAGCAGAGAGCTTTACTTATATGTTAGAATGAAATCATTTTCACCAAGCATAGTCAAAGCCTGTGGGTGTCACATGGTGTATTATGTGTATCTGCAAGCCATAATTTTTAACCCTGTGTCGCCATTAAACATTATTGTAATTCATAAGATACTTGACACAGCTCAAGATTTATATTATTATTTAAAATGGAAAAAAAGAGACAGTAGATGATTCCCCTTTTTGTTTTCTGTCATATTGTCTGGGTCAGTCCTGGCTGCACCTGAGCAGGGCCATTAAGGTAAATAAGCTCAAGTCAGCTGCAGTGGCCTTGTTATCAGGTTCCCTCATGCCGGAGTGCTCATGCTGTAGAGGTGCATTGATTACAGCTGACAGTGTTAACAGACCCAAATTAGACCCTAGTCCATTTTTCAGGTTTAGGTCTGTAGGACCAAATAGAATATGTAAGGTTAGACACACACATATATAGACACTCACTCACTCAGCTTGAGTGTGTATGTAAGATGCTTGTTATCTATTACACTGAGGTGATGGGAATATGTGCATATCTCTAGCCCAAGACACTGTCTGCACCCAGTAACATCTTGTGCAGCACACAGAGAGAGGGCTTCTCCTTCTTTGTCTGTAACCACCATTAAACTCCAATAAAAGAAGGCCCTCAACCAAAATTCTTCTCTGCTTCTCTTATTATTCTCAATGTATAACATCAAATATCCTACAGGTCATATTCTGTGTAAAATATTCAGCAGGGGGGCCCAAGTTAAATATTGAAGAGACCACTAAACACTTTTCCAGAATGTATTTTACAGGAACAATGGCATGTGTCCAGATGTCTTAATAGAGAGTGTGTGTGATTAAACTGTCTCTGTTTAATGTTTGGTTCTTAAGGCACCGGCGTCTCAGCATGTGGAGCAGGTGGATGAGTCGGGGCAAGAGGAGACAAGGTTAGAGTTCTTCCTTCTTTCTCTGCTTCTTTCTTTCTTTCTTTCTTTACTTTTTTTTACTTTCTCTCTCACCCCACCTCCCATCCCATGTAACCCTTTACTCTCCAGGGTTTCATTAGTCAAGGATGTCAAAAAGTAACACAATTTTGGGTTCTGAGGACAGGCATTAGACTCAAACAATGACCATATTAATAGCTCCTTAAATTCTTTCCTGTTGCTTTGCTGAGTCGTTATATTGCCTAGGTGGCTGTGTCTGAGTAATTACACAATGCCATCTGGGACATATTGTCAGACTCCACCCTTGCTGAACTATTTCAAGGGGGCTATTGTTAAGTTGCGGTGGTCAACTGAAGATGGTAATTTTCCACCAGAAACACAGATTGGAAGTCTGATATTTCTACAGCATGTGGAAAGTTCTTCTACTCCTACATTCCAATTGTTCTCTGTCTGTCCACTTCTAGAGGCAATAGTGCTTGGCCTGTAATATTCTTGTGATAAATTCAGTGAGTAAGCACCTAATGATCTTTTGGCCCCTCCATAAAGGTCCTGGCTTTCCCTGTCTTTATCTGCTGTAGATAAAAGCTGTGCCTCTCTCAGGTGGTTGTGATGCTGGGAATTTAACTAGTGAGGTAGGCTTTCGTCCCTGCCATCTGTGAACACAATAGTTAAAAGGGAATATTCTCCAGTAAATGACACTGCTAAGGCTTAAACTGATACCTCATGATTCTTTAGCTTCCAGTGTAAAGCTTCATAGACACCATTATATTATTGCTGTCTTTTCATCTGCTACCCTGTGCACAGAAGCCTTAATTTGGTAAGAACCTTTTACACAATTTTACTTGAAATTATCTTAAGCAGTAAATCCACATTTATTAGTAGCTGTCAGTGGCTGAGTAGGAATTTTTTATCCCTTCCAGGGAGTGCACTGGTTTATGACTTAAATGTGACTATGCAAATTTTCTCACTCAGAAGCCTTTCAATTTTATGCTAAGATCTATTCAGCCAAGTCAATATGAATCTCCTGCATCTTCTCTATCTAAACTTTGGATTTAAGTGTTGCGTGGGAAACTTGGCACTTAAGAGGCTTTGGTGAAAAAAGCTATCTCCATTTGAAGCTTTTTTGTTTTCCACATTAGACCTGGTTAGCTGTACCTTGTAATCTTAGCTTGTCTGCTCCCACTGGCCTTTAAGGGGAAACTTGTAAAGTGATCTTCAGAGAACTATGCTATTCAAGGTTAGAACCACCTGATCAGGTGTTCTCAGAATGCTGATGTTTCCAGTGATCTACACCCGTCTGGAAGGACCTAAAATGTGATCTTCTTTCCAGACCCCAAGAACAGGCAATGAATCCTCAGACAATGAGATGAGTAACGATGATTAGCTTGATTTTCCACTGTGCAGTGTCACTGCTGCAGACTATGAGGAGCAACTCCTCAAACCCTGACGAAGTAAATGACAGCTCAAAAAGGAAAAAATGAAAGGAAAGCTGTATTTGTTTGGGAAGGCTCTATTTTACCATTCTTGACTGCTCCGAAGGCAGCATTTCAGCACTTCATCATCTTATGTCTTTGTTTCTGTCCGATTTCTTGTAGCAATCTTTTAGGGACAAAACAGTGATTAAAATGTATCAAATTTAACTTTATTAATTTCATTGTGACTGATGCATATAATAGCTACTATTACATCTCACAGGCCATGTATGTTCCCCCCAATCAAACCTGCTCAAAGCCCAAGAAGAGACAAGGAGGATCAAGCCATCACTGAGTTGCATGAGCAACAGGGGAAACTGGAGGACAACACATCTTTATTGGTAGAGGTAAAGCAGAGACCACTACAAAGTCTCTTCCTTCTCTGCGGAGACTTATATGTAGGGCAGATAAAAATTGTTCCCTGGGGCATTGTGGGAAACGTGATTACGAGATCTCTAAAGCCACCGTCTCACGCAACCCACAAACAGCTGTTTGTGAAAGAGCCTCAAATTGAACATCACACAGTCAGCTGATGTGAGAGATGAGGGCACATTCCTCCTCCCCCCTCTGGGTAGAATCTTCACAGTTGTCAGATTAGAAATTGGATGCAGGAGGAGAGGAGACAAGCTGAGCTGACTGATGTGTGACCTGTTTCCAGTAGGACTGTATGGTAGAATTTCCTTTCAGGGTAAACAGAATAGATAGATGATAAAGGCAAAACCATTAGGAGACTGACTGCTTCGTTCAGAACATGCTGAATAGATTGGTGGCAGTATAGATAATATAGCTATGCAATATGTTGTTTTTTTAGTCTGTCTGCTAAAACTCATTGCCGCAGTCATTCTGTCTGTGATCTTTCATGTAATGATTACATGATAGCACACTAAAAATCTAAAAATATTCTCCACTGTGAGGCTTTTCAAACAATCACAGATCAAACAAATGACCAAAAATGATGGAGAGAGAGGGAAAGAGAGAGAGAGAGAGAGAGAGAGAGAGAGAGAGAGAGAGAGAGAGAGAATAAACTGCTGTTACACCAGATCAGTCTGTTCTACAGAATGCTGATCTCTCTGAGGTGACTACAGCTGCCTGCCATCTCTCCACAGTCTAGCCTCTGCCCAAACACTGAAACCCCATCAGCTACATCTAGAAGAGTGTCAAAAAGGCAAAGTTTATCACCAGCCTGTTAATCATCTTTAAAAAGGGGTTAGGGTATTGGCCTGCTGGGGAGGCTGGGTTACTTTTTGGCAGTATGTTGGTTGCAAGTCAACAGGACTGACTAACCGAAAAATATGCTCAGTAAACAGAAGTTTCTCTCTATGTGACACTGCCAAACCCTCACTTAGAGCGACATCTACCATTAACTGCAGCGTAAATGAAGTTACACAGGATGTGGTATCAACACAAAGCAGACGCCTGCAGATGTCTAGTTGGATTTTTGTGCAGTCTTTTTAAGAACGTATTTTAACATGAAGTGACATAGTTATATGCTGCTTGTATGACTGAGAAATTGGTTCATGTCATACACTGCATGTGTGCCATATGCTCTCTCATATCATACACCATTTTACCACATGTGTACTTCCAAAAAAGTTGAGCATATTTATTTGTTTTTATGACAATATGCACCACAAACACTGGTCTTAAACTCCAGCTAAAGATCCCCAAAACACTAGCAAATGTTCACATTCAAGAAATACAAATCATGTTAAAAATATTATTGTGCAGCACTGTACGCATATTTCTTGTATGTGTAGGTTTTTTATGTGATATAATGACTCTTGTGCTCTGAGCAGTTGGCACGTATTGAACATGAGCTAAGGGAGAGCATGCGCAGAGAGGAGGAGAGGCAGCAAGCTCTGGACTACATCAGACAGGAGGAGAATCGTCAGCGCTGGAGAAACCTGTGCTACCTGAGCCTAAATCAGCGTACTACCAAGTATATATTTACATGTCTGTTATTAAGGACGCTCTTTTGAGCAAGTGTCATTAGTTTATGAGAACATTCAAACCTCTAACCTCTTAATAATTTTGGATTTGATGGAATCCTGTGGATTAAGGGTTATTTATTAGGTGATATATACAGGTTGTCTTGTAAGATTCCTATAATTTGTATTTATTTATTTATATTTTAGTTGGATGTCTTATGAGAGGTACATGTTTTATTGTATGCAGGATTGTTTGTAGGATGTTCATTTTTTCTTATATGTGTTTTGATAGGCCTTGGGTATCAAGCTATTATAAGAACATCCCTATGCACATCTACTGCCTCCCAATCCAGACGGTTGCGCGCAGGCGGACCAAGAAAAAGAAGCGGACCATATAAATGGACACTATAATTATGGTGATCTGAGACCAAGATGAAGATTTTATTTTTGCCTGCCACTGCTCACAGAGAATAAACAAAAAAACAAAACGAAACAAAAGAACCATGAAAATGAAAGAGGAAGGTCTTTGCTAAAGAGAGGGCTTTCAAGAGATGGTTATTTCATAATCTATCAGAGGAAAGCACTTCACCAACAAGAATTCTGGCTGTGACATTTTCTTCAAAGTTGAAGAACGACTGCACAAGGCAGAAGCTGTGCATTTTAGATTTTTAAAAACAGAATCACTAAAAGCATATAGCCATGGTTGGAAAAAAAAGAATGAAAAATAAAGCCGGTCAACATATTTTATTTTAAAAAAAACATAAAAAAAAACAAGCATCATGCACTTCATTATTGTTTTATATGTGGTAGCTTTTTCTGTGCCTTTGGTAAATAAATATAAAAATATAACTCTTTCATCATGTCAGTTGATATGCAAATCATAATGTGAAACTCCATTCTGCTTGTCATCTTCATTGCCTAACTAAGCATCAATCTACACAACGATTGGTCCATTTATTTCATTGCAGAAATCTGTGGCTCTCTCCTGAACCTGACTATACTATTTACACAAGGCAATGCTGTGATTGATGGCTTCTTAATCAAACAGATAGCTATGCTGCACCTTTCAGAAAACATCAGGCTTTTGGCACTGCAGGAGGTGGGACTTCATGGGCTACATATGCTATGCAGAAAAGCATATAAATGAATAATCATGTCCTCTCATTGTGAGAAATTTAAATCATCATCAACAAGGCTAGTTTGAAAAGAAGTTAAACAGACATTATATAACAGGCTGTAATCTGTGCGAACTCTCTCCCCTCTCTCTTATGGGTTGTAATTTTCGATGGTTTCCCCTTTTAGTCAGCCAGTTTGGGATAGGATATCAATGCCCTGTAAAAGATACTCTGAAAGAGAATTATAATATGTAAAATTCAAGATCATCTTTAAGACATAGTAAACAAGTAAATCTATGGCAAATAAATGCAGCTTGTGACTGAGAATAATTTGCAACAAATTCGCTCTTTTTAGGCTTCTAGAGTAAAAATGGTAAACTGAATCCCCAAAGTGTCCATAAAAGAAAGATTTGATGATTCAATACAATTTGATTCAGTTCAGTTCAGTATTCTTTTCTGTACCACTTTTTTTCAAGGGACATTGTCACAAAGCAGTTGTACAGGATGACCACTCATGACAGACTTTTAAAGCAGAGTGGAGTGGTTGGTTTGAGGGTTGTGTGGTATCTCATATGTGAAACAGAGAAAAGCAGGTGATACAGGTACAGGTGATGTTACACGGATGATTTTATATAATCAGTATTGTTACGTCCACTTTGTTTCCTCTTCAAGCTGAAAATGTGGGACAGAACACACGAAGGTAGGTAATGTGTCGGGCCATGGGAAACAGTGGAAAGGAGGAGCTGAAGCTGAGAAAGACGAAGAACTGCTGGGAGATTTTGGCAGCTTTTAGTACCAAAATGAAGTGACTGGCAGCACATGGAACATATATTTAGTTCATCCTCTGAAAACGTTTAGAAAAAAATAAAAAATTAAACATGGAACATGTTTGTAACACAAATTATAGAATAACCATACACACAAACAGAAACATAAGCACTGTAAATACTGTCATCATAAAAGCATTGTGATAAAAGGATATGTCGACTAAGATTTTACACATATTTGATAATTGTATGCACATCACACTCACAGTTCGTGGGTTGTATTTAATAGGAAATTAATACATATATGGTCAGCACAGAAATGGTTAGAGTGTATCTCACTAATGATTACAGTTCATCAGAAAGTTGTTAATTATTAAAAACAAAATGTGTGACATTGTCTGTCAGCCGGATCTGAGGGAATGTATTCTGTTTTCAAGATCATTGGCCTCGGAACTGTCACGTAGCATGAGTGTGAAAGTGAAATTCTAGAAAATCGTTTTCTAGAAATGCATTTTGTTTGTTTTAGAGGTCGCAACGGGGTCAGAGGGTAAAGGCTATTCACCTAGCATTCTCGATTGTCGAATACACAGCCATCTTGGATCTGCGAAGAGAAGAGAAATTAATGCGGTGAGTGTATTTTTCATATGATTTTTTCTCAAGATTATCCCCATCGGCCCACCAGGGAACAAATGCATGTCGAACCCCAATCGTTTCGGCACACTACGATGCCACTTCAGAGGAAATTGGTCCAGTTTATAAGGCCAAAGCCGATAGGTAGCTTGATGGTTCGGAGTTTTTGTGTGAGGCGGTGTAAATGGAGAGGGAAGGGGGACCGGGGAAAGGAGGCAGGCCCAAGTTGCAGAGCATTTAGCCAGTGAGCTACTTAGCCACTTTCTAGCTGTTGAAGCCTCTGGATAATGTCACGTTAAAACTTGATAAACATACAGAAATCTCTACGCTGCTGGCCAGTGCGTTAACTTTTAAAGGGATATCTCATACAGTAAACGTGCTAGGGTTTTAATGGTTGATGAGAAGGCTCCAGTTAGCATACAATATTATAAGCTAGCTATACTGTTAGCATGCTAGGTTCTCGATAGCTAATCACCACGTACGCTTGGTGGATCTGAACGCTGTGGACCAATTTCCATTTTCATGCTATATAACTTGAATATTGTAGTGCCAAAGCAATAGTCGAATTCAGTTGTGACTGGCCTCTGTGAGTGCTAGCATATTTGGTAATGAGAGGGTTTATATCTCGAAACTAAATTCATTTGAATTAGCATAGCTTGTGTAGCTAATTGGCTGCAGCCGACTTGTCTCTGCAGCTATAGATAACGGAGAAACTCAGCTAAAATAGTTCTCTTACCAGTTCGGTTGACTTCATTCAGACAGACAACTTCGAGGTGTAGTGTACACCAGTGAAAAGACCTGACCCAGTAAGGTTTGTTTTCCAAATAGGTCATATTGTCATAGTGTTGGGGAGTTAGGTAGAGAGCTATTATGCTTAATTGTATTGCATTCATTTGCCTCCAATGTTTTGTGAGCTAGCTGGCGGCTGACAAAGTTAATCCACAGAAACATGCAAAAACATATGAACTAACATTTGTTGTCTTTATTTTGTTATGTATTACGGGTTTGCTATCGGAGTTTCTGAAATGCCAGTCTTTTAGGAGTAAAGTTGTGGGTTACATCACAGTTTCAGCACCACAGATAGCAAGGGCTAACGTGGAACGACCAACATGTATTGAAAGGTTTATTAATCCTTTTTTAAAGGGATCTTTGTAAGATTTCTCACGTTTGTGCGTTTCAACATCTGCATGAGGACATGTTTTAAGCATTTAGACTGAAAAGATAATTGAAATCAACATAAGGAGTTTGAAGTCAGTAGCTTTGGTTCCTCGCAGGATATCCCTTGCCTTTGAATGGTAGAGAAAGAATCAGGCTCTGTAGTGAAGAGTTCGCATTAACTTCACTTCAGAACTTTCCTCTGAGTGTTGCGTTCGTTGTTTGGACTAACAGAAACCTGGTCTTTCTCAGAGAACAGAATTCATCATCTTTATGATCCAGGCAGTTTTTCCATTCGTTCGTGACAGTGTGAGCCAGACATGAGTCGACAACTACGATGTTTAGCTACACTTACGTTCTCTTTGTTTCACGCATAGAAAAGAACAAGCAGCTTCCTACAGGCATTACGCGTCGGGAGTGCTGGTTAAATCTGTCAGTGACAGTTTTTCTTTATCATTTGTATACCTTTCACAAGCTGTTTCACAAGCTGTTCACAAAGACATTAACTAATTTCTTATGTTCAATAATACAGTGTTTCGAATTTCGATAAAAAGAGACCTGTGCAAATATTTATTATTGATCTTAAAGAGACACCTTTCCTTTCATGTTCATTTAAGTTTTGGCTAAAGACCAAACCTGTTATTGATAAATGTTGCTCTTGGACCTTGAGCAGGTTGCTCTTAAGTACTGCTTGCAGTGAAAAGTGATATTGTATTTAAGTTTTGTTTGATCTCCTTATTAATCATTATCAAATGCACTACCCTTGTTTTTCCTGTACAGGTAGTGGAGAAACAGCTGCTTGTATGTTGTTTTCATGACAGGAGTGATGTCAGTTATTGAAAAGAACTATCCACAGTTCTGAATAGCCTATCACTAAGTCTGTAATAGTGTTTAGGTCTCATGTAACGCCTACCTGAAGTTAAAGTGTTTTAACAGACACTCTACAGATGTAGTGGTGTCCTGTGATTTAGCAGTGGTGACAAGCATGTTGACATGGTTTTATTATTTTTTATCCACACTAATCAAAGCTTTATTCTATTATTCAGACCTATGTACAAATATCCTATCTAAAGAATAGAGGAAAGGTAGAAACTACATTAGACAAGCCAAGTGAGTGACAATTGAAAATGTGGTAATATGGCTATTAAGGTCTGTTATATAATTGCTCAATTTCAATGTTTAGGCTATATCCTGCTGTATGCACTCTGTTCAAAACACTGTTGAATGTTCAAGGAACAACGGGAGTGGTATATGGCTAGTCAAACTGTACATCAAAGATCTTGCTCACCAGGAGGAGCATCGTGAAAAAAGTTGCAAGAGAATCCCTTGAGAGGCTTAGCCAACCTCAGATATGTGTAGTTTGCTTTATGTCAGCTCTGAGGTGGAAAAATGGCGAGTTGCAGTGCTGAGAATCTCTCCCAGCAGCCTCTATTCACCTCTTTATGAGGAATCTCCACTGATGGAATATCTGACAGGATCACACTCCCAGTGCATGATAAGTGCTCTCACTTCAGCGCCTTGCTTCATGCTGAAACTTTCGTTCTTTATGCTCTCTAACCCACAATCATACACAGATATGGGCTTGGATTCCTGATACCTATTACAACAGTTGCTGTGACGGAGGCCTCTGCGGTGTTAAAAACAGAATCGTATCAGAGACTTATGGGAAACCTTTGGGAAAATAGAAAAGCCATACAGACACATCATAGCTCAAGGGAATCCTTAGGGACTGATGCTCACAAACAGACTTACACACTGACATTTAACCCTGTGGACTACCTCCTTTGGAAATCTTTTGGGACTTCCTTAGCCAAGGCAACGTCTCTGTACCGCCTTCTTCTGTCGCTCAGACCTCAGTATATTGGTTTAGCCCAGGTTTAACCCCATCTGTGACCTGCTCTAAGTGACTTGGCATGCTTGTTTTGCTTTACTCTTTGCCCAAATATGGTTAGTTGACTCCATTTTAATTGAAATGGTTTGCAAAGTGTCACAGATGTTGGTTTGTACAAACGCTGGACAGCCGGCTTTGATAAGGATGGCTGATTGAAAATTCAGCATAAACAGTGGTCAGAAGACAAAACAAAATTTTCATGACGTACCCTATATTTTTTAAAAGAGATTTTTGGTTGTAGTAGGAGAGTGTTCTCCATCAAATCGAAGAAAGCTCTAATTGCCTGAGGGGGCCGGCTCACTAAGGCTGTGTGCTTTTTTGCAACCTCTGCTGAAGGAGGACTCACATTTCAATGAGTCTGTCAGTGGTGGGGAATCCTTTGTGGCAAAGGCTGCTCTTTCACTTGTATCAAGATGAAGTGCAGATATGTTAGTGTTTGAAGATGATGTAGGCTAGGCTGGGCTAGAGTATTATGGGTAAAGTCACAGATGTGGTATTTCACAATCAGACACTTGAGTGTTCAGAGTGTGTTAATTAAGTTGGTTAAAAAAAATGACTTTTTCATTTTCAGTGCAGTATTAAACATACAAAACATTGTTGGGGGGGGGGGGGGGGGCGTTTTACAATGTGTGTATTGCAAGACCTAACTCTAGAGTTAACCTCAGTCTGACTTTTGGCTGGCAGGAGTGGCATTGACAAGTATTGTGGGAAAATATTGTCTTGTGGCTTATAAGTCAGTTTTATGAGTGTTCTGCTCAGAGAGTGTCAGTGCTGTCAGAGTCCAAGAGATGTGGAATGAAGATAGGGTGGGCAAATGCAGGAGCTACCTTGGAGAATACTGATGTGCTGCCCCTGGCGTTTTTAATAAGCTCTCTCCTGTCATCTGTATGTAAACGACACTGCTTATTTCACGTGACACATTCAAGGCCGATCAGGGCTTCATCTAGCAGAGCTGGTGAATGGGCCCTCTGAGGATATTTCAGTTTCATGAGGGGTGGGAACACCGATTAGGCTATATGCCTAAGCCGCTCTGGATGTGGCGGATATTCTTACTGTTTATGTTGCAGTGGTAAACTTGGTGGTGCAGATGGCCACTCTGTTGTGCACTGCAGACATATGCCGCTGTCTACAATGCATCGTTGCACTTTATAGTCACTTTAAAATGGGGATTCTTAGTTCCAGATCAATCTGGCTGTATGCTGATGGATAACAGATCTATCACAAGAGAAATATTCGGAAAAATCAACTTGTTGAGGTTGTTGTTTCACAGTCATCATTTACATAGTCAGCAATCCTGAACTGTTCCATCCGGTTTTCCAGTGGCCTCTCAGATGTCGTTTATCTTTTCAGTGGTAATATCTTTGTGCTACTGATGTTATTTCTGGTCTTACATTTTCCTTTTTTGTCAAGGGCTATATCTCTCAGCCTGGTTCTCTCTGATTTTCATCCAAGGTCAGCTAAGCAGGGTGAGACAGGTGCTACCAAGTGCGTGGACATTGTATGATGATGCATCCCTAGAGATGATCTGATTAACATTTAAAAACAGAAGCATAACTAGTATAGTACGTTATGTATTTGAGAGCAGTGAAACAGAACATAACTCAAATATAGGCTGTGGTCATTGAGCAAACCAGTTGTTGCAGGAATAACAAAAGGAAAGACTACACACTGAACTACATGGAGAGAAATGGTAAGAAATATCCAGTCTGGCTACTGCAGCTATCCCGCCCCCACCATGCAGGATTAAATGAAAGAGACGTTTTCATTTTTTAGCAGTCTGATGTCAATGTAAGCTCACAACTGTGATCTGATGCTGTGAGGAAGTTTTTTTTGTGCAAGTAAAGCAAGAAAAACTGGCTGAGATGTATTGAACTGGTGGATGGGAAGCATTTAAATTCATCATTTTTTCCACCCAAACCTGTATGCTTGATTAAACAACAGCAAGCTCAAGGAGAGCCTCATTGCAATGAAACTTGTGCTCAAATATGCTTGGCCTCATCTTTGGCTGAAGTCAACTGTAGGTCAAAGCTGCTAGCAGACATATGATTGGAGCAGGCTAAACATAGTCTTCAGTGTTTTGTTTAAGGTTTGCATCTCTGGGGTCCTTTTTTTTTGTAATGGTTTCTTCCACCTGAACAATTAATAAACAGACAGCTCAAAAAATTATTAAGTTGGTTGCAGGTAAATGCATGACTGTTTAATAATCAGAATGGTGAAAGCACTCTCGCAGAATTTAGTGCAGTGTGTGCTTTCGCTAATCTTTGCACAAATCACGGATTTGCCTAAAATGTAATTCAACAGCTGGCTTGTTTACAATTCAAATGATTGTCACCCACCAAACTCTGTGGAAAAAATACCGTGAGAGAGTCAAACTCATATGCTCTCTTGGCTTGTTGTTGGCTACTCTCTTGGTCAGTTCTTGTACAAAGGCAAAAGACAGAGTCAGCCATAAAGGCAGTAGTCAGGTTAAATCATGGCTGTGTCTTAGTAAGTGACATTGAGTACGGTGGGTGTTGAGTTCTATATCCTAGTGCATGTGGAACATCTTTCTGGATGACTGACATTTGTCAGTGGTTCCCCTTGGAGGACTTTTCTGTGTTAGGAAAACTGAAGTTTTATCTTGATCACAACCCATTTTCAAGTCATGGAGTGAATGGTGATCTCATGAAATGGAGGATGGTTTGTGTTTGAGTTGTGCTTCATTGTAAACAGAAACTGGGGCTTCTTACACCTTAGTCCCTATTTACCTCAGCATTTGGCTAGCCTCCAAACGGAAGTGGTTTCAGCTGTGTAAGGATGGGTCTAAGATCTGTAAGAGGAACGGTTGTTGAAAAGGGTTGAACTTGTCCCTCACTCTGCATTTGAGTTCCTCATTGAGAACGCTGAAAAATATGCTCACTGAAGAAGTAGCATAGTACTCCATTAAATGGTCAAATAATCGACCTTCTGTTGGTGTGCATAAAAGAAGTGGTGACTGTTTTAATCACTGTGGGAGAGATGGCCAGGCTGTGCGTAGAAAAAACAACCACAAGGAAAGTTCTGATTAAAAGCACTTGTCAGTCCCACTGCTACCAGTGGTTTGTATTCATTCTCTAACTGAACTATCCATCTGTTATATTGAAGGCCTTTTTTCTGAAATAACAACACAAATGGATGGTATTCCAGCTGCCTGTTATCAGTGCTACGTCATGTCCTGTCAGGAAGTGCTATGTCACCTGCTGTTAACGTTCAGTAAGGTGTCAGCATCCACGTTCCTGGGAGGCATTCTGTGCTCAAGTTGTTTCTTACCCATGGCAGCTGGAAAAAACCTTGCTTTGCCGCCATCCTCCAAGATCAAGTTAGAAACTCAGGATATGTTGATACACTACATTAGTATGCAAATCCAGCTCCTCCCCCAGAGACCAAGTTAAAGCTACTGATCCTGCAATGCTGATGGAAGAGGCTCTAAAGCTGTGGCTTGGCAGATACTTTTGCCTCCTGAGTTTACCAAAGGCTGTTTTTGTTCATATTTGCCTCCAAGAAATGGTGAAACCATTGATCCAGCTTGCTCAGGTAAATGTCAGTATGGTTTGATTCCAGATATGTGCTTGTTGTATCTTTTGTTCTTTTGCTAGAGGAGTCATTGGGGTTTGTTATTCAGTCAGCAATCACAATGAAAAGATGGACAAAATTAGACAGCTCAAAAGACAAGTGAAAAGGTTACATAGATCAAATGGAAAAGCCATTAGTATGAATCATATAGGCAAAGCTTGTTAAATGTTTCATAATTCATTATTTTGTTTATTTGAGAGGGGATATAGCCTGCAACATTTCAAAAATTACTGTGAATGAAGCTCCCACTGGATGCACATGCCCAGTAGAGTTCTCATCTCTAACATTATCAGGGAGTTGTTCTGTTGTATGGTTAAGACCCCCCCCTTCCCCGGTTAACTTATCCCTCTGTGTGCACCCCCTCCTCGTTCCTTAACCCCCTCCAGCTGTCCAGCTCAAATGAATTGGGATAGGGCATGGCTGCATGTTGCCATTGGAAGGATTCGAGGCTTAGTGGGTGGGATCAGTTTGACAGCAGTGCACTGACCCAAATCTGGCTAGAAGGGAGAGAATCATCCCTTGGGGAGTGGAGACCGTGACAGACACAGTGAACTGGGAGTTTTAAACCGTGCGGTACTGAGGAAGGCTCCCTCTGAATGAATTGACCTCACTGGCTAAGTGACTTGATGCCACATGAAACACGTCTTGAATCGATTACATGGAACTCAGACGGTCCTCTCCTAGCATGTAAAACACTAAAAGATGAAGCTGCAAAGCTTTTCAACAGTACTACACAATAATCTGTCCCAGTTACATTAAAAGAGACAGCACTTTTCATTCTTATATTTTTGCATGTCCATATGGCTTATTTTGGAGACAGTGGCATCACATTCTGATTAACTACTTGAACTACCCTTTCGAAGAAATTGAATCTGAAGTAGGAATGCCCTCCAGGGCAGGTGCCTTGTCCTGGAATTAGAGAGAGGGTTTGAAGTGACTCAGGTGTGCCGGCCGATGTCAAGATTGGTGAGAATGGTGGAATGGAAAATGCTTTCCTAGCAAATGTTCGCTCTCTTGATAGTGATGTCTGATTGCTACAGAATATCTTAACATTGCCACTGACTAGGTGTATCCCTTCATGGCTGCAGTTTAGTCTTAGACACAGGAATATTTCAAGCATGATAATGTGCCATGCCACAAAGCATGACTTGTCTCTGAGTGATTCTATCAACAGGACTGTGAGTTCAGTCCAGACTTTCACTTAGTATTTCACTTAGACTTTTCGTAGATTTCTTGGGATCTCTGTTGTAAGAGAGTGTAATGATTTTGAAATGACTGTTTTTTGTATTTTAGTCGTAAAATCCTTAAATGCGGGCATCCTTTCAGCATAGCAGCGTTTTCTTGTTATTTCTTTTGTCTGATGTCATTCTTTAGCACATATGCCAATAAAAAAATAGCAGAGCTTTCTTTGCCACAAAAATCCAAATTTAATACAAGTTTCATTGCTATTAGTCTACTTCTTGGTGAGGCATTCACCTGAGACAGAAAGGCTGCTTATATTATTTCAGAAAACATCTCAGGTCATCTTAGAATCTCAAGTCAGAGAGAGCATGTGATCACTTTCAGGATTACATTGACAAAACACATGTGGATTGAATTTCAGCATTAATTAAGCATTGCAAAATATAAATATCACATACTGAACATTTGTTGCAAAAGAAGACTTCTTGCTCAGAATAACTTGCTTGATGTAATTCCAAACTAGCTAAAATGTGAACAGAACTGGTAATCCAAAAGATGCAGTGATCATCTTCCAAGCCCTATAGCTTTGTGTTTAAATGGCAGTCTGAGGGTATGTTGTACATCACTGGACAAGGCTGATAACACAGAAGTAGGATTAGTTCAGCATGTTACCTTTGTTTACAGGTGTACGTCTTGGGCTTACAGCATTTCTTAAAATATGGTAGACACAACAAAATGTGCTTTCCATGCAGTTACGGAGTAAAAGGCCTCAAGAATTAATATCATTCGACATTTTGCCAAGATCATTGTTTCAAACCTTTCTCCCATCCAGCCATCCAACTGTTTTCAATCCTCTCAGTTTTCAGCATAAAAACACCATTTTGTCAAAAGAGCAGTTTTTGCAACCACTACTTTTGCTTAGCATGTTGCATGAGGCAGAGGAACATCTGCAGAAAGTGCCTAAATATTCTGGTTGTGAAAGCAGTGGGATTTCAACTTTTACATAGCTACCAATAGCTAACATCTTTCTATCTAATGGTTATTACGAATGTAAACTAGACATCTCATTGGGATTGATCTTACTTGGCTTTGCTCTATTCCGATTTAGATATTTCTGTTTAGGCTTTTTTTTCTGATTGAGCTGTTAGTAAGATTAGTAATGGTCTGTTAGGATGCCTGTGAGATGGGAATTTTCTTTGATGGACCTGAGCTGTGTTGGTCATGGGACATGGACTCTGGCTGCACAGATGGTGACATTGTCTTCTCCTTTTGTGTTTCACTCTTGCCTTGCGGCAAGTCTCCATTGTAATGCCTCAGTTTCCTGCTCTGAGCCACCCCTCAGAGAGGCAGACAGAAGGTGAAACATGGTCAGCTGTATTAGGATATGTTTCCTTTTTGGTCTGCTCAGTCTTGAACAAGATAGCCGAGTGTGTTACTTTGCTGACACATTTAACTGTAACTCTGTCTTTGTCAAGGAGCAGTCATTTGCTCATGCTTGTCATGTAGTCAGTGGCATGTGATGCTCTGTGTCAAGGTAAGCAAGATGTCATGATGTTGCTACGATAACAGTGTAGCTTAACTCCTTAAGCTTTTAAGTTCTTTGGATAGTGAGAGGGTAGCTAAGAAGGCATTGTAGATTAGTTGTCCGTAACTCTCCTGGTCTGATCTGCCCATCACCCTTTTCTTTCCAGATATCTTCTATCTGGAATTAGGCCTAGACTCTTTGTTGTCTTACATTTTGATATGACCCCCTGTATCCAAGGTATTGTCGTAATTTGTATTGTGTTAGGCATAGATTAAGTCTGATTAGACTAGGGCATAGCTCTTCTGTTGTTTTGTGGTCAGGATAATCTCTGGATGTTACCTCGCACCATTTTTGTATTGCATGCTCAGTGTGAGCCATAAACTAGACCAATTCTCAGAGAGGTTTAAAGGTTTCCTCTTAGCTTGCTCGCTAAACCTCTGCACCATATCTCAGCATAACGGTCATATGATGAGTGCTTACCTACTCAGTAGCCTATGTCACTCCGGTGGCTCTGGGCTGCAACAATTATTGTTGATGAAATTTTTTTTTTCTTTTTTTACTTTCACAAAATGGAAATATGAGTAGAAAAGTTTGTCATCTAAATTTGTATTCTCGTTCAACGCCTTGGCAGTTATGGCTTTGTATTAGCTAAATGAAGCTTATTTATGTTCCTCTCAATTTGTTCAGGGATGATTGGTCCTGTGTTGGTTTGTGTTGTTGGCACCTTCTGTTGTTGAGACTCTGGAGTTGTTCCAATTAAGAAAAAAACACAGGGATACTAAAATCGCCTCCTTTCTACCGAGGGGAGGGTACCTATCCTTTTATTTACACTGTTCTGCAAAAATAGTGTCAAACTAAAAGAGCATACCTCAGTGCCATCTCTCCAGCTTTGTCTTCTCCTCCTCTCTCCTCTAATCTATATTTGTGTAGCTTCAGCCAGTGATGAATCAATCACTTAACAAGCCCATGTTCTGTTTTAATTCCAGTTGATTATGTTACAAAGGGCTTATTCACTCATATGCCTTTTGAAAAAGAAGAGAAAAGAGAAAAAGAACAGAAGGCAAGCATGTGTAAGTGTTTCTTACTCAGCTAATACAGACAGTAAACAGGCAGTCAGATAATGATTTCCCCTCCTGTGGAGAGGGCATTTATTGAAAGCCAGACTGCACCCTGTGTAGGAGACTGATGTCAGTGCTCCCCTGGTTAGCCTGCTCTTGATTACTGTGATGTCGAGCCTCTGCCCCAGATTTAACGAGCAGCCAAGAATGCATGCTTAATTATCCTACCCTTTGAGAAGTAATTTTGTTTAAAAATTTAACTGCTCCCTGGAAAGACATGGTCCACGATGAATTGTTGGGGGGGGAAAAAAGAAAACTGGGTTGTATTTAATGGAGGGAGAACTGCCTCTTAAGTGTCCAGCCTCGTTCTGTTAGTTTTTCAGAGTGCCAGCCACCTGGGATGCGTATGGGCTTTGACGTCAGTGTCAGTGCTGGATTGCAGTACTGCTCAGCGGGTTTTGAAAGCTGAAATAGGCTTTAACACTCCAGATCATACAGAAGTCGTGAACACGGGGATTTCCCCTCTATGTTTTGCTCTTTGATTTTGTTTTACCACACTGTTTGCTAAAAAGGGCTCGCTCTAATGTGCTGTGTCCTGTGTTTCACACAGTCAATGCACTAACCTTTTCTTCTCAAACAAGTAATGTTACTCCTCAGTATTCATGAGGATGTGATTTAACAAATAAAGAAAAAAAGCTCAGAGGTGGATGTAAAGCTCTCAGACTAATGTTATTTTTCATTCTCTCACTTTCTAAAAATGGCGTGGCCTAGGTCTGGCAAAAAATTCAAAGCTGAGAGGTGTTTTATTACGAGAAACGAAGTGAAAGGTGGTGCTGCCGGGCTTTAGGTTTGGCTTAGGTTTGTCTCTGATTGAAAATACTTGACTGTATAGAACAACTGCTGCACACAGGCAGTTTACATAGACAAAGAACAAATTTTGATGTACGCTTTGAATTGCTTTGTCAAAATTGACTTAAACCTTGGTTGTGAGTCATTAATCTGTATTTAGGCATGCAGGACTTAATTGTGAAGGGATGAATAAGCTCATAATTTACTCTTGTATTGGCCCTCATCATGGTCTGACCAGTGTGCATTCTGTATTGTGCACAAAGTAGCTCACTATGAGTGTATCCAGTGTAGTTCCACTGTAAAAATACCATACTTGCTTTGATAGGGGCAATTAAACGAGTAACTGGACATCTTGAACTGCAGTTCTGAGCTTATGAGACCTCAATGTGTTTTTTTTCTGATAAGAGTAGCCCTCAGGCAGACATGTTTGCTCTGATGTCAACAGACTTGCTCCTCAACCTCCACTCTCTGTGTGCCCCTGAGTGCCACGGCAGGGGAGGCTGTGCCAGCCTCTCCGGCAACTGTCCATGTCCCGTTTTGATCACTCTCCTCTGCCCCGGTTGCCAAGAAGGAGAACTGTTCCAAAAAGAAGGGGAGGGCCTTACTGAGTGACTGACTTCTGGTGATAGCCAATTAAAACCCTTTCCCTCTCTCCCCTCTGCAGGTGACAAACAGCATGTTTAGTGCTACGAGAAAGAAGTTTGTAGAGGGGGTCGAAAGTGACTACCCTGATGAAAGCATGTACTACGGCCAGCCATCGATGTTCCAACATCGATCAGAGAAAGACGTAAGTTCCAGCATGTTCCAAACTCACTACCCCCTGCAAGGCAGTTGTCTTGTTGCTCTGCAGACCCTCTGGGGTCAGGGCTGCGTGGCGTGGGTCTGGAGCATGAATATATTTTCAATATAGTAACTTCTGCTTCATGGCAGTCCATGAGCAGTAAGCTATGAGATTCAGCTCTCTTCAGAGAGCTAGCATGCTCTTATTGTTGTCCATGTCCTTTTAATTGCTTTTGTTCTGGAAAAAGTGTTTGCTTGGTTGATGTTTTGCCATAAATTTCTTTAAAGTTTCAGAGTTAAGTTTAAACTCTTACTCATTTCAAGTCGTTATTTTACCTCAAAAATAATGTGACCGCAGTTATGCCTTGTCCTGGACCACACAATTCACATTTTTAACTTATTTTTCCATCAGTCAGACCTAAGCAGTATCTGAGGTTGGCTGTCACATTACAGTAACCTGAACTGCCTTAGTGGAAATTAGTGAGGTAGCAATCATATGATTTACTGTAGCTGCCTCAGGAAATGCTTAATTACAAATGTTTAAATTCTAAATTATCAAGGGCAGGATTACCACTAATTACATGCCTCTAACATGTGTTAGACTTGAAACTCTCCAAGGTGTGTTCTGTGTAACTGTGCAGACATCCATGTGGAGTGTGCTCCTTTAATTGGGTTTGTTAACCATGAGACAAATCTGAACTGTGTCCTCTGTGCTGGACTGTAACATCAAAAACCATTGTACCATGCTGCATTTGGCTTTGATGATGCTGTTGACAGGTGGTGACCTAGAAACACTTGAAATAGCATAAGCGTAATTTTGATTTCCTCCTGGACCTTTGTTTGTGGTTTAACTCTCTTATATACATGAACAATTTCTTTGTTTTACCCAGACAGCCACCTACAGCCTCAGAGCACTGTTATAAACTCAGAACAAGTCACACCTCTCAAGATGTCTTCTCATTTCCTCCAGTTTGGATTGTCCAATTAGCCCTGCTCTCCTAAGTCTTCGCCCTTGAATGGCCATCACTTTGGTGAAGCTACCACATGCTTCCTCTCACACATGTGAAGTTTGAAGCTGTTTTGTGTTGTGATGTTTTCATCAAAGGGTGCAATGTGCTTGGGGGAAGTGCTGATTCTTTATCACTATTACTGACTGTTAGTTAACCATCACTGAGCGATAAAAGGGAGAGTGACCCGTCTTGACACAATGGCCCCAAGAAGCACATCTAGTAAAACATAGTAATGAGATCAGGTGAGACAGCATGACAGGGAATATGAGACACAGAAGTTCTATGCAGAGGTCAGCTTGGTCACCCACTTGTGTAGTTTTTCTATGAAGCTGTCATGTAGGTAATGACTGAATGCTTATCATCAGAGCAAGGCTCTTACGTTCAAAATCCACAATAAACACGGTGTGGACAGTTTGTGTACTTGTTGTTTAGTTTGTGCTTTGAGCACACTGCATGTGGCATGTGGTTTGACTAAAGGCCAGTGCAGGGCTTTTGTATGGATTATCAGACTGTCCTGACAAATGGCAAGGAAACAGTTGGGATGGTGTGGCAGATCAGCAGTGAGATTTAAAACGTGCTTTACCTAGACAGGTGGGAATTGAGTACTGTGGTGTGTCATTGCAGGCCACCTTGTTTTTGTGCCTGTAGATTGACTTTGTGAAAATGGAAAGGATTATCACCATCAGCAGCTTTCCATGGGTTACCCATGGATGTTCCCATATATACAGGTTTTTTGCAACTGTGTGCAGAGCCTAAATAATGCCAATACGCATTTAAGTCGTTAAATAGAATACCTACATCTGAGCACCTATCCAGTGTAATTTTAGCTTTAACATTCGTTTTCTTATCAGTGATCCATGGCACCATCCATCCATGTTACTGAGTTAGTTCGTTGCTGCATGAGTGTCAGTAGCCCTAACTTGTGCCTAAAAAATTGATATTCTTTCTCAGAAGTGAGCAGTCATTTTCTGTAGATTTCCACGTTCACAGCTGCTTCAGGCAAACAGTCAAACAGTAGCTATTTGTTGTGGGAACTGTGTTTGCATAGTCTAGCCATAGGAAACCTGTAAGCCTGTGAAAAGTGCCACATTTTTAGCTCACTGTTAGTAGGTGACTCTTGACAGTTATCTCACTTTTAACGTAGCCATGGGAAAGGGGAGGACTCCATATCAGGAACAGACTGAAGATAGATTTTGCCTCATCTTAAGGGATTTCTATTCAGGCCTGTCAGATTAGCAGACATTTCCTCCTTGATCATGGTTGCTATTTTGTGCAGTTACCAGAGTCAAATTCACGTTTCTTTTGAGGCATGTTGGGGAAGGCAAACTTGAGATTTTTGCTGGGAGTGAAATAAATAAAATTGAGGACATTTTAAATGTAGAAGGAAGTAGTCACAGCACAGGGAAGATTCCATCATTGATTTAAATTAAAGTTAATTTGAGCCCTGTGTGAGTTCTCTTACCTCACTGTCCTATCTTTCTTCTGTTCTCCCTGAGCTTAAGTAAAAACCTCAGACATGCTGTCCATAGCAGGAAATTCCTGAGGTAACAGTCCATGCCTGTGGAATTTGGCATTAGGACTGAAGTGTATTTTAAATTAGATCGGATCCTGCTGACCCAGCACCTCCGTCTGTGATTGTTGGGTTCATTAAATCCATCGCAGAGAATCCTTAGTGATTGACTGGAGCATTTGTTCAGTACTGGCTAGTTAATGAGCAGTCTCATCTGTGCCCCAGCTGACTGTGCTCTGGAACCCAGTTTTATGAAAGGCATATTTGTGACCATGTCCAGAAATGTTGCTCTTGAGCAAAGCAGTTAAACCTCAAGCAAGTCCTGTCTTTCCTACTCCCTCCTCCTCACCCCAGCGTAACAGCCTTGGCAAGAGCAATATATATATGTACTTAATACTGTAGAAGATTAGTTATGACTTTGAAACCAGGTGTTTATTCTGGCCAGTGCAAAGTGTGGAGAAATGTACAGGATATATTTTCATGCATTGTGTTTTAATTGAAATCGGTGAACAGTCATGGATTTGATGCAGAGTTGGAGAGATACTTTTGTTGTTTTATTTTCTACTTTGTTTATGTTTATGAAGGTTCCTCTGTGTCAGTCATGTTGAGTTTGCTGGTTATTTCATACTATGGACCACCTGTCTTCTTTCCTATCTGTGGAGGGCTAGCCAAAGTATTTATCTTAGGTTTTTTTCCTTTTAGTGATAACCATATTTGTTACCCTCTGTGAAATGGCTTGTGATGCTTTGCATGGGTGATGTGCCGTTTATGTTTATCTTGTCAAAATGACGGATTAATCGGATGCTTCTTTGCTGAGAGTTTAACGTCAGTTGCCCTGTTCATTGTGAAATGAATCAGACAGCTAGTTTAAAGAAAGCTATGGATGCCTATAGGGAAGTCATGTGTTTTTCTCTTTCTTTTTCAGATGCTGGCATCTCCTTCTCCATCATCATCAGGTCAATTGTCGCAGCTTGGCGCAAGTTTATACGGGCCACAGAGTAAGCCGTTTCACTCATGGTTTTGCGGTGGTCGCTTCTTATAGCACTTCATACAGTGGAGGAATTATGTGTGTGCTGTCAGCATGTTTTTTGATTTAGAGATCCCTTTTTATTTATTTATTTATTTTTAATTGAATGTCTCTCATTTCTACACACCACAAACAATGTGATCACATGCACATAGAGCTGTTCTTGTGGTGCAGAGAAAACGTGTATGAGTTCTTTGACATAGAGAAGGTCTGTGAAAGAGAAGTGAGAGTACAGTTTCAAACGGTCCATCAGGCAGGCTTTCAAACGAGTCACAGTTATTAGAACGTGTAACATCTCTGGAGGAGATGTAGGCAGGTGTGTGGGCTGTTGCCATAGATACCATAAAGAAGATACTCCCACAATGGTGGTGTCATCACTGCTTGTACAAAGAGCCAGTACAGGCTTTCAGGGCTTTTTCACTGTCCATATTTACATAGGGTACAGAACACCCATGGTAGACATTGTTAATGAGTGTTTTGCTTGTTAATGCTGCTTTCACCGTTAGCACACGATGACCTACAGTTTTTACTCCCCAGGTGCACTGGGCTTCCCAATGAGGGGTATGAGCAACAATAACCCGCAGTTGAATCGCAGTTTAACACAGGGCACGCAGCTACCGAGCCACGTCACACCCACCACTGGTGTCCCCACAATGTCCCTCCATACTCCACCCTCGCCAAGCAGGTAGGTTAGCGGAAATTACGGTAAGCTTTACTGAGCACTAAAGAAAGTTTCTCCACAGGGTTTCTCTTTTACAAACATATCCAAAGAGACAGGACAGGCCGATTAATGTTCCATTTTCACCTTAGCTGCATTATCGCTTAGCAACAGTTTAAAAATAGCGCAGTTACAAACAATCTTTCTAATTGAAAAGTTAAAAAAAAAAAAAACAGGGGGCAAAAAAGAAATGAGAATGTGTAAGGTCAGTGCAATTAGCTGAATGTACTGTCGGAGACTGGGTCTAAAATTGTCTTGAAAAGTTGTCTTTTTGGGTCCACAGGGGGATCCTGCCCATGAATACGAGGAACATGATGAACCACTCACAGGTGGGCCAGGGCATGGGCATGACTGGCAGGACCAACAGCATGGGCAGCTCGGGTCTGGGCAGCCCAAACAGAAGCTCACCAAGCATCATCTGTATGCCAAAGCAGCAGCAGTCTCGGCAGCCCCTCACCATCAACAGGTCTGTGGAAATGGTCCCATCCAGACAGAAAAAGACCCTTATCACTCCAGTCTGTGAGAGAACAAAATTGCTGTTGTGTAGCAGAATCTGTGTTCACAGCGCTATGAACTTTAAAAAATGGGGGTGAACAATCAGGTAACTTGTTTACATCGGTTTTAGAGGGGTTTTTTTTGTTGTTAATGTCATCCAAATACATGATCAAATATCAATGATATCAACAAACATCAGTGATCAAAATCAGATTAAAATGATAAAGAGTACATAATAAAGTAGATGTTAACCTGATTATGAGTGCAAGCAAATGAGTATCACTGATGCTTTGGTAATTAGGCCCAAGTCACATTTATGCCCTATTTTATGACAAGGCTCTGCTCTGTTTTGTCAAGTCTCCTTGTGAAAAGAAACAATATCAAGACAGTTTGTTCTTGTTTCTGAGAGTGAAACAGTGGAGTGCTCATTCTACCAAAGGAATGACAAATCATTGTGAAGTGAGAATATTCTACCATCTATTAATTGTCATCACATAATCTGGCATGAATAAGACTTTAGAGATTTCTTCCGAGTTGGGTGGAAATCAGTATTTTCTTTGTGTCTTTTTGGATCCTGACATTGCCATAGTTATAGTAGGAAGTGCTGTCAGTGATGTGTGAAATTCTTAATGACTGTACACATCCTTGATAATTGCACAGCATTTAATAATGCAATAATAATGCAACATGTGTTTAGATGTTTCTGTCAGAAGAGAGATCCATTTGAAAACACTGATGAAAGATTTTTGTCGTGCAAACAGATGTTCTGAAGTCTTCACTTTAAGGGTGGGAGCATAAGGCTTCTTTGAAGGCTTTGCTTGAGGGTTTATATAGTGTCTTGTGTTTGAGGGCCTAGCTTCTGAGTATAGCTTAAGAGGTTTCTTAGAGGCATTGAACGTGTTTTTCTCCTCTTTAGAGTAGATATATCTGACAAACTTGCCTTAGGCACTCTCATGGTTGGTGGGTCACAGTTGGAGTTTAGATCAACAGCATATGTATCTCTGAAGCATCAAGCAGTGCAGACACTGATGTATAACACCGTCCCTTGATTTTTCTGCGAGAAAGGAAGAAATTACAGCTTTGTGAAGCTGTGGTGAAATCCTACTTTGTAGGTGTTTTTTACCCAAGCTTAAAAGTAGAGTGCAAGAAATCGATTAATTGACTTATTAAGCTCTCAGTCACTGAGATTGAATTACACTGCTGACCTTTCAAAGCCAGCGAATAAGGGGTCGTGGGGTAGCAGTTGCTTGTGCGCGTTTGGGCCAACATTGGCTTAGTGTTGTGTGGCGCAGTGGGTTTATGGGGTGGCATGTCATTTGAGATGTTATCAGAGTCTGTAGCAACATGCCCTTTCATTTGCAGGTGAAGCTGAATGATTGTAACCTTATGAGTGTGATCATGCCTGTGTTTGTTCTGTTTCAGTATGTCAGGATTTGGTATGAACAGGACGCCAGCTTTTGGGATGAGCAGCTCATTATCAAACAACATCTTTAATGGGACAGGTAAGCATCACTGCAAATCTTACTATACCCTGGACTTAAAATGATCTGTTTGTGTGGGGGGGTGTGCGCGTGTGTGTCAGGTAAAGCTTTCGGTTTCTCATGACCCTCTTTGGTTATCTGTGTTTACAGATGGCAGTGAAAATGTGACAGGGTTGGATCTATCTGACTTCCCAGCTTTAGCAGACAGGAGTCGAAGGGAAGGAAGTGGCAACCCGACTCCACTCCTAAACCCACTGGCTGGGAGGGCTCCTTATGGTAAGACAGTGTGTACTGTATGCACAGGCTCTGCGGGCTGCAGCTTGTCAAACACTCGACACGTCCTGTCCCTTCCTCTTATTGAAGATACAAATCATGACTTTTCAGTAGTTTGTTTGCAATTGTTTTGACTGTTTTTTTTTCATCACCATGCAGTTGGAATGGTCACAAAACCATCAAATGAACAGTCCCAAGATTTTTCCATTCACAATGAGGACTTCCCTGCGCTGCCTGGGCCTAACTACAAAGACCCTACTTCAAGCAACGACGACAGCAAATCAGTGAGTACATCTAGCTCACCACCTGCCTAAAGTGAACAGACTTGCCCTCTCCAGTCTATGTAGTCTAATTTCCATTTGTGTGGTGTTGGAGCACTGAAACTGTCGTATGAGACTGGACCTGCTTGGAAACCTGAGTGTAATTAGTCTCACATTAAATACAATGAGCTTGTGCTGATCAGGCCAGAACAGGATTTTCTCAGCGGGAGATGACCCCTTACTCAACCGAAAACTGCTGATCGGAGTTCTCCTTTCAGTGATGAATTGTGGCTGATTGTGGTTACACAGTTAATGCTGTAGCATCTCTTCAAAGACCTGTATTTCCACCCCCAAAAGAGAGAGGAGAGGGGTTTCTGACTGCTTATTTGCCGTTTCTTGGAACACCAATCAGGAATACGCTGTGGGTTGCCCTAGTTAATGTCTCTCTCGTCAGTGTAGGAGCTACTACGTTGGAAGCAGCACAGTTATCTCCACACTTATACAGGACTGCTACTTGACGCTAAATGTCTTGGCAGACTCAGAGCATGTTATGAAATCAGTGATGAACCCGGGTTCTACACTAATTAACTATGTAGAACTACACTATTCTCTGGGGGCCTCCTGTGCCCTTTCTTGGTAAAGTTCCAACATAGCCTTTGCATTAATGAAGCCTCTTAGTGGACCAGTGTTTGCTCTGGATCTGCATTCACACAGAAAAGGAGATTTTGTAAGTTTATACTCTAGAGCAGTTGACTCAAGTAAGAGCCTTTGTTTACAACAGCGTGTAATTCTGTCTCCTCCGCAGAATTTAAACTCATCTGGCAAAAACGCATCAAACACAGACGGGCCGAAGTTCCCTGGAGACAAGAGCTCAACGGCGCAAAACAACAACCAGCAGAAGAAAGGGATCCAGGTGTTACCTGATGGTGAGCCTCACCTGGTTCATGACAAACTCCTAACATCTCACATGATGATAAAATTGGCCATGTAGAGTCCTGTCTCACAGTGTTGTTACTAGTAAAAGACCTTTTCCTCTTCATCTCTGTCTGTTCCAGGTCGGGTGACAAACATTCCCTCGGGGATGGTAACAGACCAGTTTGGGATGATTGGGTTGCTAACATTCATCAGGGCGGCAGAGACAGACCCAGGTATGGTCCACTTGGCACTTGGCAGTGACCTGACGACACTAGGACTCAACTTGAACTCCCCGGAGTGAGTAACCCTCCAGTAACCTGTCTCTGAGCACTGCCCTGTGAGACTGAGTGTGTAATGACTTACTGAACTTGTGTGTTCATTGAATGGCTGCTTTTAGGCTTCATAAGTTAATAGAAACGTTAGAGTTGATCAGACAGGATATAGAGCAGAGCTGATAAAGGAAAATTATGTCCACATCAGGCACTAATCAGATATCTTTGAATCAATATGTTGATCTGACATTAAATGATGGTTTGTTTGTTTTTTTTTAAACCTGAGATCCTAAACAATTCCTCTTATATTGCATTCGGTTAAGAGGACAGTGAAGTGCTTATGATTATTATGGTGGCCCTGACCCCTCTCAGGGTGGGATTAAAGTACCTTTCATTTTGTGTGCCATGTTTTGACAGTCTTCTGCTGCATGCCACCTAAATTGTGGCTTTTTTATTGAAGCTGTTTGGCTTAGCTCTGTAAGGCTGCCTGCAGTTCAATCTTAATTACAGCTAAATTATCCCTCTTGTATTCTCTCTTAGACTGGCCACTTCACATATTGTCTGGTTCATACTGTTGCACTTTTTCCTGTCTTAAATAGACTGGACTCTAAGGGTTGAGTCTTGGTTCACTGGGTTCAGTAGACAGTGCAGTGTCACAGTTTGCTAGGTGAGAGCGACAGTGACGCCTGTCAGTTTGGCATACCTTCATGAGAAGGTTTTCTCATTGATAATGGCTGTGGCATTTTTGTCACTCAGGCTGATTCTGGATTCACCTTTCTCCCAACTTTATTTAGGTTAGCACTTTTACTCGGCACTTTTGTGTTTAAACTTGGCCAAGCTTGTTAAAAATAAACATAAGCACGCACACACACAGAGGGTGTTGGTCAGTTGGTGACCTTCAGATATCTCATACTCTTTTGGCCAAAGCCAATAAATGAAGACAGGCATGTCTGTAGTTAGTGCACAGCCCAGTGGATCTGTGTATTATTCACAGAAGATATGGGAAGTCCTGTCATTGCCTTTGAGCTGGGTCCTTGAGCAGTTCTGACGGTTTGTTAAGAAGGAACCAAGGAGTAATTGTGATGGTCTGTTATGATGTGATGGAACCAGAGAGGGAAAGAGTATTTGTCAGAGTGAGAGATGACAGAAGAGAACAGAAGTGGAGGTATTCAGTGACATCTTTTGAGGCATGCTGCCTGAAGTGACACATGTTCCCTTACTCCCTTACACACACACACACACACACACCCCAATATCTGGGTTACAAATGACTCCCAGTCATTGGAAGAGGAACAAGCAAAGGGCTTCATTCATCATTCATCCTGGAGGCTTGTCTGACACTGCTCAACTAGCAGCTGTCCCATGCTGGGCTTCAGAAGCACAGGCTGGAATGCATGCTGCTCACTAGCTATTGTTTCCATCCAGATTAAAAAGCTAGTTGAAATGAGATAAGGTTTTGTCATGTTAGACTTGCTCCATAACACTAGATAAAGGAAATGTCAGTCATTGTTTTAAGAACTTAATTTCTGTGGCTAGACTCATATTAGTTGAAATTAACATATTAAAAGGCAACCATTCTGAGAGATCATTGATTATTTTGTATTTTCTTTTGTTTTTCTTAGAAATCTCTACCCCAAGTTTGCATCTCCCTGGGCATCAGCACCGTGCCGGCCTCAGGATATTGGTGAGTGTGTTACCCAGCCAGAGTGGACTGAGCACAAGTGTCCTAAGCTTCATTGACTATACACCTTCTCTTCTCTTTCAGACTTCCATGTTCCATCCGAGTATTTAACCAACATCCACATAAGGGACAAGGTAGGTGTTTGGATGGTATGTGTAATACTGACTTTTTGGTTAGCAGACCAAAACTTGGCAACTTTCACCAAAAATAATTATTCCCTCATAAATAATCACTGCTCT
The DNA here is from genome assembly GCF_902362185.1 of Chanos chanos. Taxonomy (NCBI): domain Eukaryota; kingdom Metazoa; phylum Chordata; class Actinopteri; order Gonorynchiformes; family Chanidae; genus Chanos; species Chanos chanos. The sequence goes on from NC_044495.1 coordinate 27,446,505, forward strand.
TACTCAACTCATTTCTGTCTAGTTGTTTGGGGTTGAGAATGGTTGAAGCACTGCTGGATAGCTAACACTTTTGTTTTTACCCCTCCCCCCTCTATTATTTTACCCTGTTTGTGTGCACTAGCGTCAACAAAACAAGCTTTTTTCAAACAAGTGGATAGCTGTAAGACAATACTCATCCCCCCATAGGTAGAGTCCCACCTTTTTTATTAGTGTGCTTGTGTGTACACAGGTAGTGTGGATGCTTATGACCAACTAACTGATTAATCGACTTTTGTCGTTAGTTGCCATTTTGAGACAAATGAAATGTCGCTCTCTTGCTCCTCCATAGCTTGCTGCAATAAAACTGTCACGGTACGGAGAGGATCTACTATTCTACCTGTACTACATGAATGGAGGAGACCTCCTACAGCTCCTAGCAGCGGTAGAGCTGTACGTATAAAACAGTTATTTTCTTTGGTGTGTGTTTTTGTGTTAAGAGAAAAGGACAGTTCTGTGATTTGAGGATGGTGATTTTTTTTAACTTTGCGATAGTGTTGGCTACAGAATGATGAAGTGTACCAGCACATGCACAGATTTGTAACGTAATTTATCTCAAGGTCTTGGACGGTCTCTTGACGTGTTTTTTTTTTGTTTGTTTTTTTTGTTTTTTTAAGTACACCCTTCTGCTGTAAGCATGTATGTACGTTTTAAGACTTTGGGGACTGTGGAGTGAACTGATAGTGAATTTTGTTTGAGTTGTAATTCCTGGATGTTGTCAGTAGTGAGTGTGTAGCTGGATGTGACGCTGTGTGTGCTGGCAGTCGGACGGACACAGTTCTGGGCCAATGACAGACTGAATCCTGTGTCAGCTACTGTCCCCCAGTTCTTACGCTGAGCTGTCATTGGTATCACAACACCACACAGCTCTGCTGGTTTTCTGCTGAGGCCCTACATATTAAACCTTACAGGAGACTAGAACAGAGAATAAATAACTAAATGCTAAGGGTGCAGTTATAAGGCAGATTTACCTCTGCAGACCCTTTGGCTTCAAATGACGTTTAGCAGTCCCAGGGGGGGACAGGCTGCTTTAAGGGCAAATATGACAGATATATAAACGTTTGAAAGGGACAGTTTACTAGCAGTCTGCAAATGCAAAATGCTTTTTCGAATCTGTCAACATCTTGAATTCATTCAGAATTTGGTTTATTGCCAAGTAGGTTTATCCCTACATGGAATTTTTCTTGGTGTGTTGGTACACCATACAAATACAACATACAAATACTATATATATATATATGTGTGTGTGTGTGTGTGTGTGTATAGTATTTGTATGATTTTTTTCCAACAACTATAAATGAAGCTTGAGATGTCTAGATGTTTAGTAACAGTGTTCAGTCACAAGGAGAAAAGGATGTGGCAGAAGCAGTCATCAAACTGCTGAATATATAAGGAACAGAGCATAGAACCTAACCGTGCCACAAAAGGAAGCATGGCCAATGTGCAGTCATGGGTTTGAAATTACCCCCAAAATTACTTTAGATCAGATAAACATTCAAGTCCTTTCCATTTGGTTGTGGAGGTGCTCTAGATACAGTTTATCTCATCTTGACTCTGTGAGAATGCCACACCCATTACACCTTGTCCAGCAAGGAAAACTGAAACCTGAAGGCACTCTCATCATGGGCTGGCAACCCTTTTGTGTTCCCCTGCCCATTTACTGCCATGGGATGGCATCTCTGGGAAGAGGAATAAAGAGCTGAAAGTATGCAAAGGCACATTAGATAGGGATTTAAGTTTCTCATGTATGTCCAGGATTGTTCTTGTCAGTGATCTATGAATAAATCAGCTTGTGTCCTAGAGACTGCACTAGATTCCCAGAGGTTTAGAACAGCTGTTACATCTGTTAGCATCTGCACACATATAGAGGCGTTCTTTGTTAACAGAGGTGTTGATTGAATGGAGGATTCAAAGCACTAACGAGAGCTTTTTTTTGTGAGGAAGCAGTCTTTGAGCACGAGTGTACTAAATGTAAAACAGTAGGTTTAAAATGATCAGAGTATATGTGTAATTTTCACTATTCTGGATCTCTCACCTTTCTGTTTTACCATCAGTGTGGTAAAACAATGTCTGTTTCTCTGACTGCTTTCTGTGGAGCTAAGCGCCCTCTGTAGGTAATTTATATAAATGCATAAGAGGGCTTTCCCTGAAGATTCCCTGGATAACATAACCCTTAAGCACCAGTATAGCGATGGTTTTAGTGAACTATGAAGATAATTCAAATTATCAGTGTATTAATGTCTTTTTTTTTTTGTTGTGTCCTTAGTTTCAACCGGGACTGGAGGTACCATAAGGAGGAGCGGGTGTGGATCACACGAGCACCAGGCATGGAACCCACATTAAAGACCAACACCTACGAGAGAGGGACATACTATTTCTTTGATTGTCTTAACTGGAGGAAGGTAGCCAAGGTAAACATCTAGATATACTAGTATGTTCATTAATCTTATATTTGTTTAGAATTGTCGCTCTTTCATTCACCAACATGGTAACTAAACAGTGATTTTGTCTTGAAAGTGCTGTAATTGATATTTTTTTTAACAGATTTCGCAGTGTTGTTGTTTAAGTAATCCAATTGCAACTACCAATGCATTTTTTTTTTTTAACTTTTAAAAGGAGTTCCACCTGGAATACGACAAGCTAGAAGAAAGGCCTCATGTGCCATCCACCTTCAACTACAACCCAGCTCAGCAAGCCTTCTGAGACATGTCCCCGTTCATGGGGTATGGCTGTCTTGGCACGACACTCACTGAAATTGTAGAGGCCAGTGTGGCTCAGGCATCCTGGTTTTTATTCCTCAAGAATCTGGCAAATTGACTCAGGCCGGAGTCCCACTGCCACTTTGGGGTGGGTTCCTGCCTCGCGAATTATGTGCTGCCCTACACACAAATGCTTGTTTCTTTTTGTTTTGTTTTGTTTTGTTTGTTTTAGCAGTCTGACCTTTTGTTTATGCCTCCTCTCAGACCACACATTGAGTTGTAAGGCAGGATGATGGACAGACACATACAAACACACTGACCGTAACAGAACAAGGTTTAGCCTTCATTTTCTGAAGTGTTCACAACCAACAAATGGAAATAAAACTCCGCTATGATTTAGAATAGCATTGTGGGACAATGACAGACAAAAAAGGCCAGGAGAGATACAATGTTCATTGTAGCACTATTTTGTAATAAAAGACCACAAAAATTGTCCTGTGCTTTCTTAATGTGAATACACTCTCCATTTCCTTTGAACTCTTGAACAGCTTATTGAACCCATTTGCCTTTTAACTTCCCTCAGAACTCTCCCTCCACCCAACTCAACACTCCTATTGTTTATCACTTTGCCGTCATCTCCAGTACTTGCCATCATTGGTCACTTTCTGCTAAGGTTTAATAACACAACCAATCAGAGACTGTTTTAGTGAGCATTATTGCCACAAACGTGTGGCTCATCCAGGGTTTTTCAAGATTCACTGAGCTTTTTCGTTTTGCAACGAATGAACAACAGAAACACTGTCCAGTCTTTGTTACAATTTTGTAATAATGTGTACATTTTTTTCTTTTTTAATTTTTTTTTGGACATCACATTAATAAAGATATGTATGTACGAATGTGTATATATTATATATATGACATCTATTTTGGAGAAGAAAATAGCAAAAAAAAAAAAAGTTGCCCTGCCACACCTCATTTTTAGGAGGTTAGCAAGGATGCAATATGTGGATAAAACGGGACTTTGCTGGAGCTGCTGGGCAGGGGACCACAACTGGCGCCCTGTGCACTTTCTTGACTTTCTCAACAACAAAAGGGCCAGATTTTTCAGTGAACCAAGGACACCCATACCCACGTGATCAAGTTGGGGGGATTTGATTGAAGGAGGACTGAGGCACTTCACTGGCTGTTTTCAACGGCAGCATTTCATAGGAAAAGAAAAACCAATAAAAAAAAATTATGATTATGAAAATGAATACATCTTGTGTTTTTTATCTTGTTTTAGCTGCAGTACTCTGTATATAATTGAATGGCTGCATAAACTGCAGTGTATGCTTGGTTTTAGGGGTTCACCGGGAGAGTGGTGTCGGTTGTCTACGTGGTCGCTATTCTTCTCTTGGGCCGTGATGGATAATCAGCTCATGGGTTATATTGTCACATTTGGGAATGTTCCCTGAGATCGGGACTATACAACAGGTCTGATTCATTCCTGAGCAAGAGTGGTGTGCTGCGCAGAAATGAAATTTGGAATGCAATTACAACGTCCAGACACTGTGTGTGGAATTTGGTAATGGCCTTTCATAGGCTGGGAAGCCCTTGCTCAGATCACTTGCATAATGAGTTCTGGTTCAGTTGCAGATTAGTCACATGACTTTGGTTCTCTGATCTTCATGAATATGGAGACAGGGTATGGGACCAACCTTCAGCATGACTACTATGTAAATGAAAATGTGCAGAATCATTAGAAAATAAGCGCCGACAGAATGAGTGACCCCAACCTAACTTAGAGGTGTCTTACTTAACCTGAGCATAATTGTCCAAAAAATTGACCAGTGAGTTGTAGAATGTTCCACTTATTTGCTTGCTGCTTAGCCAAATTGTCTCTCAAAATATCTCTAAAGTTTTGTAATTATTTTATGAAGGTATTGTTTCTAGCTCCACCACAACATATAACTTGGTTCCACTCCAGACCTCTGACCTAGTTCTCTGATTTGCTCAGTAAAGCCTTGCATCATTATTTTGATTAGTTTGATCTGAGTGTTGCTAAGCCAAAGACATTGTTGCTACTTCCAAACTGATTTAAACTGTTATTATTCTCTGGTTATTGTGAAAAAATTATAACTGCTTGGTGAGCAATCAGAATCAAGTATCTAAAACAAAGGAGGGTTAGGAATGGTACATTTGATAGTAACAAAAAAATACAATAAATAAACAGTTATATGGTAACAGCATGGGCTGAGTTTTGAGTCTGAGTATTAAAAACATTATTATTTGCCTAGATTTTGTGCAGACTGATATAACAAGGTGTGACACTATAAATATATGAATAAATAAATAAATCGGTTATTATTGCAGAAATAATGGCAATTCGCTGACCAATCAGATTTGAGTGGTCAACAAAATCAAGCTTTAATGCACATCAACTCTTTAAGCAGAACTTGAAGTATCAATGAACATCACATGTGTGCTTCCACTGATACTTTCTTAGCCATTTATCTCCCTCCTGCTATGCCCTCACATTGGGAGACAGCATATATATGAAGCTAAGAGTGTCTTTTCGAGGACTGAGCACTGATATTGATGATATTTGTGGTGCAACAGAGTTGTCAGTGGGAAGTCTAGCTACTGCACAAAGTACACTGTACTTGAGACCACTCATATCTTTATGAGGTTATTCAGCTAAGACAAAGCACTTCAGTTAAATTCACTCCTTTATTGTATTTAATGAATCTAATTACAATAAGGAAAATCAAGCCCTACATGTTTGTCCATGCCGCTCAAAGCATACAGTCCAAGCATCGTCATTAGAAAGAAGGCACTCATCACACCATCACTGTGTAATGTATATCTATGAGATCATAGGGTGAGTTTAAAGAAATTTATGACAGAGTGTGCTACTGATTCTCCACCAGGGGGAGATCTCTCCAAAAGAGTGGACGATAACAGAACCTAGAACATTACCATGTAATGTTTGGTACGTTCAAGCCACAGTCCTCTATCTGTGTAATAAATCCTTTCCTTAAGTCTTAAGTGGAAAATGTGGTTAATAAAGGAAGACATCCTAAAATGTGCCCTTCTTAATTAAATAATAGTTCAGTACTATTAATAACAGTTTAATACACTGGGTGAATATTATACTCCAGTCTGTGGAGACTGAATTGTTTAATGAAGGATTGTCATGGACACTTCCCAACCTGTGGGTGGAGTCATTGATCATGGTGGATGAATAAAGTTCTCCACCTACGTCCAGCCTCTGATTATATTAAACTCAACCAAGGGAAATAAGACGCAGCATTACCATCTGTGTGGGAGTAAAATGATTACCAATCTCAGGAAAACAAATTAGAGGTAAAATCTCTCTGGAGATCCATTACCTTCTTAGTTTACAGATTCTAACCATAGTAGGATTTTTGTCAAATAAATGATATGTGTGAATTGAATCTAAAGTACATTTCTATACCATTATTTTGTATATCACAAATAAGAGCCTTCCTGTACTGCTTAAAAAAAATTAAATGAAAAAAGTGCATTAAACCCTTGTTAAAATAACCAAGTACTCACAATAACATTATCATGAACGGAAATATGTCTGTTGTTTACCAATTCCAGTCACCAGTCACCAGTCACAATTACAATTACATGGTACCAACCAACACCAGTACAAATCTTGTACTAGAGTGAAACCAGAGATACCCTTTGTAAAATCTTATTCCAATAAAAGTAAAAGCCATCAATTAAAATGTTCATTTGAGATCAAGTATAAATGTACTGGCTTTTAAATGCACTTAAGTATCAAAAGTAAAAGCACTGTGATTTATTACAGTTTCAACGTTGTTTTATAGATATGTTCCCTGTTCTTGCTTAATGGGTGACATTCTAGGAGAGAAGGCTCTAATGTCACTCTGGAGGAGGCCTTTGAGCAGGAGAAGAAATATGAAGGCCTGATCAGCAGCTGCCAAATACAAGTCGGTAGAGCCAGGTGCTCGGCGGTCGAGGTAGTCCCTCTGCAAAGCCTTTACTGCACTTGGCATCACCGGTGAGGGGAAGATGAGAGGCATCTACAACAACACAGAAGCTGCAGAGAAAGCCTCCAGATGGTTTTGGATCAAGAGAGGGGATCCATGGATGTTGCTGCGAGGGCACAAGCTGAGGCGTGATCAACCTCAGCTGAGTTGTTTAGGCGAGGGTGTCTGATGTTGACAGATCTGAAAGACCTAAGGACCACAGGTTACATCACTGATGTTGTGCCCTGACGTAGCTTCAGACAATGTTTCATTACAACTGGGAGTACAGATCTGTTATTATAATCTCATTAAATCAGTCTGACATCAATGACAGTTAATCATTATCATGGGTAGTGAACATGCAGGTGAACAATTTCCATTACGAAGATTTGAGTGACTGCAGACGTAAAATAAACAGGATTTGAGAATAGGCAAGCTTTCATTTTAAGGTTTATGTAAAAAGTTGACGCGCATGATAAACAGGTTAAGCTTCCAACTTTAACTTAGTCAGACGTGTGTGTTTAAAAGTGAAAATGATGGTGTCAATATACTGTATGTGTGGTAAAAAAAGGCACTATCAAATTCCTATTAAGCAATGTCTTGTGAGAGGGATTATACTGGATATAAACACGGCTATGATTTGGTCACAGCCATGATAATACACAGTATAATAGCACTGCCTCTCGCATGATTTTGTTTTTAGACAACAGTTTTTTAAACAAGATAATTTATCAAAAAATGGTCATTTCAGACCACAGATTATGATTTTTGTTGTTTATTTGGCTACCTCAACAAAGATAGTTCAGTTAGGATTCCATCACTCTAACAAAAGTGATGCCGGACAGCACATAAATTGTTTCCTAACTGCAGGCTACTTCGCTACTTTTTGTCATATACATTTATGTGCATGTTTCCATTGACTGTGTAGCCAGTGAAATATGAGTTTGTTATTTTCTAAGGTATAATTTGTTGTTTTAGCCCACTTAAGCGCAGTACTGGATTGCATGTAGGCTACCTTGTTAATGTCCACCATTGGATACTGATAACGCGGTAAATGTTACTAACATCAAAAATCTTATGGTGATGGGGGGTCTTAGCTTTTTTTTAAAATCTTATTGGGACATGTTATTGTTTGTCAAGATTATCAAAGCTGCTCCTTTCACAGAGTTAAGAAAACTCAACCTGAGATTTTACCTGTTTGGTGAGAAATGTATGGGGAGAAATTTGTACTAGAATAAGAGAGCAATTAGGAATTACTGACAGCAGCCTTGGATGTCAGGGGGTGATCTGCAGCCCAGTACCTTCCACATGGGATTAAGGAGATAATACAGTAATAAAAGGATAATACAGTATAAAAGCATAATACGGTAATAAAAGCCACCCTCCTAAAGAAATACTGAAACAATAAATGCATGATTGGGAGACAAGTCACTGGCTGAAAGTTATGAAAGGAATAAAATGCCCCCTGTGATTTTTCCTCTGTTTGGTTTAACAGCTTGCAAAAACTCAGTAGTACACACCATTGAACGCATGGTCCATTGGTGCAGATAGGGTCTGATTTGTTCAGGGGGATTTATTCCCCTTTCTAATTAACAAATGAGTACCTTTACTTCATGCCGCTCCACATAGATCCTGACCTGTTTCATATTTATTACATGCATGCTTATTACTGTTTCGTTTGCTCCACACAGGGAGGGCTATCAATAAAGTTTCAGGACCGTGAAGCATATAGTCTTGACATAGCACCTCAGGCCTCTCACAACATTAACAGGTCAATGCTCCACACTCTTCCTGCCTTACTCTCCCTGCCTTCTCCTCCTCACTCTCAGAGTCATCTGAATCTCCATTAGTAAAATAGTGAGTGAGTGTGACCCAGTTACTGAGGCTGCCTTGTAAGACATGATGTACAAGATGGGAAATTCAACTGATGTATTTGGACTGCATTGACCTTGACTGACCAAAGATAAGAAGACCATGGAAGTCGGTGTTCAGAATGTAATAAGATGAACTGATCCCAGCACAGCAGAGATGAGTGAAGAAAACATCACTTCATGCACACAGTAGAGATACTGGCAGGATCTCATACTCTTTTTGACAGATGGGTTTCAGTGACTGAGAGAGCCCTCTTGAGGAACTCTTAGAAGTTGTAAATGACCAGACTTCTTTTTCTGTCCAGGTGGGAGTGAAGAATGCATGAGGGTATAGAGATGACCATGGAGTTTGATCTAACACGGAGTTTGATCCATGTGCATGGGTCTCTGTTTTGAGTCTCACAGACACGTCACTGAAGAGGACATCAACTGTTCCCTCTCTGTATCCAAAAAACCCTAAACCCTTTAAGTGTTTCTGTTAATAAGACAAAGTGTGTACAAGAACTTGTGTGTGGCATTTGTAAATGCTGCTGGTACGTTAAGTCATTTCCCTTTTCTAGAATAGCATAGGGATGTTCATGATATGGCCAAGACAATAACTCACTAAATCATCAAATTAAAATGACATATTGATTTCTCAATTCTTCAACTAATTTATGAAAATAAATTTATGTTATAAATTATGATGAATATTTTTTCTAAATTCATTTGATTAAAATACAGTACCAAAAAATATAATGAAACACCAGCAACTTTCACCTTTGCTACATAGCAAGATGGCAAACTTCACTTAGGAGCATACAATTTATGTGATAGCATCTCAATATTCTTGTTATGCTTTTGGTTGTAGCCAATTTTCAATTGCATTTTATGGCCTCAGCCTATTCTTTTCTGGGTTTCAAACTGAATTTTGCTCTACCCTTCAACTGTTTGAGAACAGATAAATCAGATCACAGATATGCCACACAGTTCTCTGGCATCCGTCTACCAGACGCTAATCTCGGCTATATAGGCTGGCATCCAAGTACAGTTTTGATGATGATTTCTTCGTTTGCAATGTGCGCACTAACGTTGCTCGTATTTCGAATTAAAACTTTCACTGGGAATTTTGGAGATTTGACTCAAAATAATCATGAGTGCCAAGTAAAAAATACTGAACACCTGATTCCCCTGCCACCCGGTACTGAACTCCAGAGTTTTTCGGTTAAAAATCTTCATGATCTCAGATGCGGTAACTTCTGTCTTTTGTGTACTGCGTTGCCCATACCGTCATCAGCGCGCCAGATCTGACGCTGTTGAAGAAGGACTAAAATATGTCGAGGAATGAACAGATGCAAGCAGGCTTTTCAGGCACGTGCATGCAACACACCACCGTAATCGCCAGGACATCTGCTAAATAGACTGCCTTAATACATAAATCGTGATTGCTTTTTGATTCTCATCTTTAAGCTCTTCTGTTTTTCTTGGACAACTTTTCACGGAACTGACCACTATATCGATCCATGTCATTTTATTTCGTTTTACTTATTTCGTTATCTCAGTTTGAGTGCCGTGAAACTGTACGTGAAAATGATAAGCAATAAATCAAGCTGCTGATTGAGACATTGCAATGGAAAATAAAAATATATTCGTCACTGGTGTACAGGTGAAGATGCTGCTACAGGGAACGCCAATCACTAATCAGACCGTCAGTTGAGAAGGCGTACGCGTCACGTAGCCTACTCTCTCAATGAACCATGTAAAGTGATCCTTGTACCTGTGACCTGTTTTTAAACTTCGCATTTAAAAGCTATTCGTCTCGTCCTGAGAAACGGCACCAAGCCAGTAGCTCGTCAGGGATCTGTCCTCAGCGAGCACCAAGCTATCCGTGGTGATGGACGCGGAGACCGCTACGCATCATCTGACCGCCAGACAAGAGCCACATTTACTCCGAACCCTGTGCTATTTCTGCATAAGAGGCTTACCTAATCCCAGATGCAACATTCAGTCTCTCAGCAAAATCCAAATCTGGATCGACTGTTGTGATATGAATCAGAAATCACGCGCGTAAGAGGGGGCAGGGCCGCCAAATAGCTGTTTGGCTAAGTTCGCCCCTCTCAGGGACTATACGATATTCAACTTGGATAAAGAGAGACCTCGCAACAGAGTTCACCCGAGTGAGAAAGGAAGTTTTAGGGAAGATGCCTCTTCTGGAAGCAGCATAACACTGAGGACAGACAGGGACTCGCGGCTTCGGAACCCACTCGAGTTGTTTTGATGCCATTTACACTCAACATCTTAGAGGACTGATGGCGAAAATCAGAGTCTCATATGAATACTCGGAGGCGGAGGATAAAAGCATTCGTCTCGGACTATTCCTCATTGTCTGCGGTATCCTATCTCTCTTCATCCTCGGTTTCTGCTGGCTTAGCCCCACCCTGCAAAGCATGCAAAGCAAGCCGGCGAACTGCACTGTGATCTCGGTCCGGAGACTCGAAGAGATGTTCGAGTGCGTTTTCACGTGCGGCGCGGACTGTAAAGGCACGTCGCTTTACCCATGCCTGCAGATATTTGTCAATAACTCCGAGTCCAACTCCGTTGCCCTGCTTCATTATGATGAACAACAGCTGGTACTGAATCCGAAGGTAGGGTCTCCACAACTTCCATCACGATTTGAAATCGTATGGTCTCGGGTTTTAGGATGTAGTTATAGCCTACACCGACCACATGTTACAGTCAGCCGGGTTATTTGGCTTTTTTTCCCTGAGCTTTTACTATACTGCGGTATGTTCAGTACTTAACAAATCAAAAGGAGCATCTGAGAAAAAAAAAAGTCCAGCAGCATGGGAAACTCGAGAAAATATATATTCAAGATATGTGAGGAAAATCAGCGTAAAATGTTTAATACAAGTAACCACAGCAGTTATCATCAACTTAAAAATCTATAAATTTGTAAACTTCTTCTTCTTCTTCTTCTTCTTCTTCCTCTTCTTCGTCTTCTTCTTCTTCTTCTTCCGCCTCCTCCTCCTTCTCCTCTTCTTCCTCATCTTTCCTCTTATGTTGCGTGTGTCTTCCCGTTTGTTCTAATTAATATACTTAAAGTAAAAAATGTTAGGAGATGCCTCGTAAACAGATATTTAGCAAACATTGCAGTGTTAGACAATGAGAATCGACTCTGTACACATGCTCTTGTCAGTATGCTTTGGTAGATCATAAATTGAAGGAACGAAAGAGTGGAAACAAGTTCTGGAAAACAGTTATGCAGATCCATGGCACTGTGTTCATTGTAAGAGTTAACTGATACATATTTCCTCCTCTGAGTAGGACTGCAGTGAGATCAGTTTCTCTGTCCGTAAGGGATTCCACAAGGGATGCTACATAGAAAGACTATCTTACACTTAACGAATATCCCTATTAAGTTGATTTAGGTAAATGTCCAAGCACCTTGTTGTTTTCAAGGCTTTTTTTCTTCTGTCTAGGAGAGTAAAATGTTTGATTTGGTGTTTCTTAACTGTTAAATGTAAATTTATGTACTCATTGAGTTTTGCTGCGATCTGAATGCCTTAAACAAGCCACTGACATCACAAACTACAGATATACCTTAGTACCAGGGTAATGGTAATACAACTTCTTGTGCAGAACAAGCTTGTCTATTTTTACCTGGCTTCTATGGCAACGTTCAGGGGGAGTCCTTTGAACATGATGCATTTCATTGAAAAGGAGGTAATGACTTTGTTTGGATGGCCCAGAATGCTACAGAGTCCATTACTGCTCTTGTAGACAATGACTACATTCAGACCTTGCCCTGCTATGCACTCTCCCTGACAGGACTGACAGCTTTGTAAGGCTGGTAAGGACCAGGTTAAGTCACAACAACAACGGGACTTTTTCGAAGTTGATCAAGTTTCCAATTCATGCTATATTTGTATCTTTTGTAAAATAATATTGCAAACATATGTTCAGTGATCATTTCGAGCACCATGAGTGACCTACTGGTCATGATTTTGTGATTGAAATAAATCAACTGTAGAAAAGTGGTTTACTACTTTTAACAGCATAACTCAAGGCAGCTCTGATTTTCTTGAGTCAGCACTCTAATTCTTTGATTCACAAATCTCCTAAATGTGACTTGCAAAGAGTCCCCTGAAACAGGGCCATATGTGCATGTGGATGACTTAGGAGAGAGAAGAAAGAAGAAATCCCTAACTATAGGAATACTGACACTCCATTCAAGTAACTGCCACCCAGGTACTGCCTTCAAATGGCATCACTATGAATATATTTGTAACTGATAAGGAATTCAGGCAGATATAATGAGCAAAGGTGGTGCTCGTGTTCGACTGGGGCTCAATAGAAGGGGGTTGTGAGAAAACTGAAGGCTTCCCGTTGCACATAGATCAAATGGATTTCAAAGTCATGACACACTATTCAGTGACTTCTCCAGTTTTATGGACATTCCAATGCCATTCTAAAGCATCAGCGCTTTATTTTACCTGTCCAAGAGCTCTGTCTGTTTTGGACAGATGGATTTTTTTTTTTCCTCTTCCCATAGTGGAGGACAGTGAGGATGAGGAAGGCGATGAAGAATGATGGTAGTGTGAGAGTGGGCTCAAAGTAGCCTCAGCGTGTCTGTGTCTGTGTGTGTATGTGTGTGTATGCACCCCTCATGGGAATGCTGACCTTTCTGAGCTCTAGGTAATGAGAGCTTGGGAGCCTCTGAGCAGTGCCAGCTAATGACTTGATTAAACCACCTGTGGAACGTGAGTGACATGACATTATCCTGGCGCAGTGTACAACGTCAGCTCCTGTCTCTTATAGGCTGTCTTTTCCTCTTTGTCTCTCCGTCTCTTTTCCTCTTCTCCTCAGTCTGTTCATTTCAGTCTTTTCAGTGTGAGGAGTGGTAGGGAGATCTGGGAAAAAAAGTGAGGTTCACTGGAGGTTCATCAAGGGGTCCAGAGGAAGTTTTAGTCTTGCCTTAGTTTGTTTGTTTGTCTGTTTGTTTTTGTTTATGCTCATGTCCCTGCTGATGTCACACCTGTTCAGTTCTCAGTCAGTGTTAGTTTAGACCAGTTTGAAACTTCAGTTTAATATCTGAGAGAAGAAAAGTCTTTGGCAAAACAAGTGAGAATTTGTTAATGACAAATGACCAGATTTTCCTTCCTCTTGTAGTATCTCCTTATGCCTTGGGCTGAGGTGATCTCCCCCTGGATGATGGCCCACTTTTTCACTGTGCTGGTCTCCTCATTCACAGAATACTGTAACCATCATCTCCCTCCCCTCACCCCCACTCCTCCTATTTCCTTTCTGCTCGTTGCTATGGTAATGGGGCCAAGCGGAACGGGCCCGGCATTAATTGAGTGGCAAAAGCAGCGTGCTGCCCAGACCAGCCTGTTCTATTTATACTGAAGAGAGGATGGGTTGCATCAGGGGAAGGTCTTACCCCGCCAAAAATCTGGCGCCCGCCTTGTCCACCTTGCCAACTGAGAAGAGATGAATGTGTCAGGGGAGGGGAGTCTCTTTCTTTTCTCTGTTTTTACCTCTTTCATGTGTAGTATTTCCTCTACATCTCACTCAAAAACCTGATTTTATGAGAGCTGTCAAAAAACACTTGAGCCTGCATGATTATAATCATATAGAGGTATCTGGGGTTGTGACTTAAGTGCATTATATGTCAGGGTGGTTGTTATTCTATCACAAAGCTTACATACTTGAGTACAGTTTCCACACTGATTAAATAATGGTTAAAAAGCACAGTTCTGTTGATGCGTTGGCTAAATATGGAGTTATCCTCTTGAGGGTTTAACAGTGTGAAGGCTTTTCCTCTTAGCCTTCCGACAAACATTGTTCAGCTATCCAGGTCTGGAATAGTCTCTGAGTTTTTGACTCAGGTGTGTTGGACTAGGATATTTTGCATTTTCTATAGAAATGCAGCCCTCCAAGGAGAGGATTTCCAGCCTTGGTGAGTACTGACGGTCTTTTTAAATTATTTTGCATGCAAAAGGCATTGTTGAAGCTTTGTTGTGGATCAAGTGCTATTTTGAGAGAGGCAGTCAGCATGTCATTAAGATCCATCATTTGGTATTGTTTGGACTGGGATCAAATAAGATGTTATAGAATCTCGGATGCCAACCGGTGAAAAAGCCTTTTCATTCTTATCTCAGCAATGTGTGTGTGTGTGTGTGAGTGTGTGTGTGTGTGTGTGTGTGTACGTGCCCGTGTGCGTGCATGTGCTTCCATGTCTGTGTCTGTGGACACGAGTTTTGTGAGAGAGTTCTCTGAAGTAATATTTTCCATCATGTTCATTTTCAGGGCAGGAGAGAGTTCTGAATCCTTGAAAGGCAGAAACAGAGAGCCGCAATGACTAAAATGCCAGCAGAATATCCCTCAGTATGTGTCTAGTCCCTCTGACAGTCTGTGTGAGATGTTCCTTACACTTCGCTTACACCGTAGAGCAGGAGTCTATTTTAATTACCCTAAGCTTGTTACAGATTCATCTTGGGCATCTGATTAATGGCACTAAAAGCATTTACAAATCAATTTTAGCATTTATGCAACACCATTTCACAAGCCTATCAACTCTTCTCATTATTTCATGCCTGGACTGGTCTCTTTCTAAGCGCTAGAACTTTCGCTATCACTGTGTGGGGGCTCAAAACTGGCCCTGTTGTCACTGATGAATTTTATGATGCCCAGTAGTGATAAAAATCCCTGTTATGAGGTCTGTTTATTCAGGATGTGACCTGGAATGGTCAGATGGGCACTGTGCACTTAGCTTATCAGAAAGTCACAGCTCCCCACCTCTGTAAACAAATGTGGGCCTGGGCAAACGCTGTGGTTGTGCCAGTGTCATTGTCTGATGCCAGGAGGAATTTAGTGGGTTTGTGTTTATGCTTTGAGACAGGATGGGTCTGTTAACACAGTGTGATAGCGAGTGTTAGATGAGATGAGTCCAAATGTGTTCCTGCCGACCTCTGTCTACAAAACAGTGTTCGTGGATACTTTGAAATGGCTGTATGAGCTATTGTTTCATTCTCATTTGTGAACAGAAAAAAAGAAATATGAAAACATGCATCATGTTATGGGGACGTAGACTTAGCAATAGATTTGCCAAAATCTTTTTTTGTAGCTGGTGGAAAAAATGAAAACAACCTTCACTTATTTATTTATTTTTTTTAATGTGGTCATTCTGTGGATGTCATTTTATCCTGTGGATCTATATTCTGTGGATATCATTTTGTCTATCTGCACATTGTCCTGAACTGCACTGTATTACTTTGCATCAGAAAAGAAATTATTTGAAGAATGGTAGACAGAGAATCTAGTGGACGGAGAATATATGAGAAAAAGAAGTGGACAGTGTTTCATTTTGAGCGGTACAAAGTTTTAAACTTCTGAAGTTTCTGACTGCACCGGAATATTCTTTCTTTTTCTCCCACACTGCCTTCTGTATTTCAATGCTCCTTTGCTGATGTGGTGAGATCACCACGGTTGTGTGGACAACAGAATGTAGAATGATCAGAAGGAGAATGCATTATTTTTGTGATTGTTATGATTATGAGATTTAAATCCTGTCCCTAAGGGCTGCTTGAAATGGGAGGTCTGTGCGTGAGCTACTATTTTAATGAGGCAGCATGTTATTACCACGGGACCCCATCTCTTTTCAAAGCCACTGTCGTCATGGCACCATGAGGGGTCACCAATGAGTCTACATTCAGTGCCCTTATGAATATGTTTAACTCCCATCTAGTCCTACCTCCTGAGAGCAGTCATCCCTCTTGTAAGGAGGGAAAGGCGGAAATGAGGGAGGTCTAATAATTGGGGCCTTTTGGATCTCTTATCTGGTTCTTTTGGAGTCAAGAGCACAGCCTATATGTACCAAGCATCTCAGATTAAGGGTCAATATAATTGTATTTCTTAGGGCTATGAAAACTGCCTAAAACTGATTATAGATCAACACTCATGTATTTGACTACAGAACTCACTGCACTGTTGAATGGTAGCTGCAGGTGACACAGTGAGTGGGAATGAATGCTGTCTTTGTGGAGTTTTAGATATTTGATAGTCCACATTAACAGATTTCCAGTTCCATGTTTGCAGATGCTTACCCTTAAGCGTGTTTGGGGGATGTGATTAGAGAGAGATCATGCTCTTGTGTCTAGATTTGCTTTTAACTGGCCCAGGGCAACCCACTCGCTGCTCTCTCACTCCTGGATCATTAACTGAGTCTCACTACATCAGCAGTTGCTCAGCATGTACCTTTACCTGCCACCAGTCCCCACCAACCCACCCCCCTACATTACACCTTCGGGAATACGTAGAATTTATAGCACACACCCCTATGGGAGCCTCAAACACAGACACACACACACACACACACACATATATATATGTGTGTGTGTGTGTGTGTGTGTGTGTGTGTGTATACATACATACACGCAGGCACACACACACACACACGAGTGTGTGATATGTGTACATTTCCAGGAGAGGGCTATGTTTGTTGGTAAGGATGAAACTGTGGGGGTAGTGAGGGGGAACAAACATAATGTTTATGTTTGTGGTTAGACACCAACAGCTCATCCCAGTGAGACAGCAGAATGGTTTGCAAAGTCATATTTTGAAAAAATATGTGTGTGTGAATGTGTGTGTGTGTGTGTGTGCACGCACATGTGTGTGCGCTAGTCTCATCAGCCAGTCCTTCAGCCCCATCAAGCTCCTCAACAGCATTCTTCAAGCTCTGCACGTAGAGAGAGGGTCATCTACATTCATGAAAAATGACACTCGATCAGTCACACAGACCATTGACCGCAAAATATGGATCCTAATGCACACTATGCCAGCCAGAATCACTGTTCTACTAGACTATCATCAATAGGCTGAACGTTGCCAGGGAGACTGCCATCACCAGGCAACTCCAAGCATATCAGCAGAATGATCTGTGGAAAAAGGATCAGCTCAACGTTCTGTAACTGTCATTTGCAGTAAGAAAAAATAAGTGTGAGATGGCATGCTTTTCCTGGCACTGAGAAGTTCTGAAGGTCAAACCCTCTGTCGAGGGGGCAGAGGGAGAAGTATATCACAGTTGGTGTCAGGGTGGAGAGTGATGATGATGGGCTTCTGCCTGGGAGTTGATTTATTGGTCAGTTGGCCCACCACTCAATAGAGGATGGATGTGCGATATCGATGACAATGATTGAGTGCCAAGACATCATCCTGCCCCTCTGATCCCACTCATGTGGAAAACCCTCAGGTTCTCACTTACTATTGTTCCACTTCTTTGCATCTGAGAGAGTAGAGACCAAAAGTTGATGCTCTGAGATCATCAGCTGAGACACTTTGTGAAAGGAGTCTGTGTGCTCTGTGTGTGTTTTTGCATAAACCCGTTAAACACGTATGCAGTTCTGTAAGCAATGTTTTCTATGGGTGTCATTGGACGGTCACTATCCCTTTGGCTTGTACAAAGGGACAGGTAGTCCTGTTACTATGGGAACGATTGCATTTGTGGTTTGCTGTGCTGAGATTACGAGTCTGTGCCACTTGTATTGAGACCACATGATCAGACATCCATTCTGACCTTCTCATCAGTTCGAGCTTTCAATCTACTTCTGGCCACTCCACAACTCTTATGCAATCAATATGCAGAACATAGGTCATAACTTCCAAAACATTGCATCAGTGAGCATTTGTCACAGGAAGACTTTTGTTTTTGTGATTTTTTTCTTCTTCTAAATCTGCATTAAGACAAGGCATTAAATTTTAAGTGGGGAAAATAGAGTAGTCTATGTTTTGGAAGCTGACAAAGCATCAGAGACATTTTGTATGTAGCAGGTTTTAATTAGTTTGTCACCACCACCTTTTACAGTGTGACTGACTGAGGGCACATTTTTCTTTAATGGAGTGATAATTGAAAGGAGGGTTTAATATGCTTAAAGCTGGTGACAGTTTGCTTTTGTCAGACCCAGCAAGAGCACTGCTAACATTGTTTCTGCTCATTTCAGAGTCTATTAATATATCTGGTGTTAACCTCGTGGAACAGATAAATGGCGAGTTAGGTGTTGACATGGCCATGATTAAGAAATCTCTACCTCTGCTGGTTCCATTGCCTGTAATGTTAGTATTGATCTTACTTTATGTAACTGAAGTCATTGATTGGGTCCTCAGTTGACCTTAACTGAAAATATGTCAAGCTAGTGTCCATCTCCGTCATGTCTCCAACTTAACATGACTATTATATATTTTTTAAAGCCGGGTAAGCGTGAAGATTAATATATTCATATTCATTCTTTTTCATGTGCAAGAATTTAAAGGTCATTCACGTTTGTGTTGATACATTTTTTCCATATCAATTTTCAACGGATGAATACAACAAAAAGATGATCTCTACCCACCTTTTTAAGATTACATCTATATGCATATTCACATTCATATTAGGATTCGGGGTTTTCTCCTGAGGTGTGGGGAAGAGACCTACAGACTGATTTCATCTTTATTAGACTGATTTTAGCTGAAAGGCACTGAATTGGTACTTGTATGGTGAGAACAGTAGGTTACATATATTTGAGTATAATTTTGTTGGGATTAAAATGGCCAAGAGAGAGGTATAACACTGTGTGAGATCAGCACTCCTTTGCAGGGTCACACTGAGTCCACTCAAAGCCCAGAGGGGTCAGTTGGTTTCTGACCCAGAGGAGGAGGCTCAGTCATGCACTGAGATCCACCTGTGGACATATCAGATCACAGTGTGTGACAGGGAAGTTACACCAAGTTACGGTATATCCTCTGCCTGTCAAAAGACTTTTCAGTCTATGCCTCCAATCTGAGGAATGCTGGGAGTTTTTTAATGTTGATTTCAGGATCGAATGGGTTCCTTTACAAATACGCTTTAAATGAGATGGTGTATCTACATGCTCATTTTTTATTTTTAATTGTGGACCAATCTATTTCAAGCAACATCTGCACTTATCTGTGCTGTACTCTGTTCTCTAGTTCATAAGTTGCCCCTTCCTTCCTCCTCAGCTTTCAGAATCACTATTAGTCTAGAAATATATTTGTCCCCGCTTTTGCTTAGAAATAAACCATTCATAACCTGTGCTCCATTGTTAGTGAGTGGCGCTCTGAAGTGTTGAATTGGAGTTAACACAGATGAATTGGTGATCTGTCAGTGCAGGTTAATGGTGTGTACTTTGCCTGACTGTCAGTAAATGACTGGAGTGGTGACACTGAAAGAAGGTAATTACCATTAATGAGGATCCAACAGACGCTCAGGCCTCTGGTGGGATGTCCCCTTGCTCACTGTTGAGTCCACTGTACTCCCTCCCTACCTCTCCCCCAGACATAGCCTCACTCAATCAGATCAAAAGCCATCAGTTCTGACCATAGAGAACTTCTGTACTGAACCAGCCAGCTGTTTCCAAAGAACTGACACTTTGTCCTTTAAAAAAGTAATGACCAAAGAGCTAGCCAGGAAGCCAGAGAGCAGAACAGAATGCGAATTTATCAGGGCCTGTCTTAAACAAACAAAAAGCAAAAAAACAAAACAAACAAATAAACAAACAAACTGAAAAAATAAAACCCACTGCAGTGGGCCTGTAATCACAGAGGTGTGAAAATAAAAGCTTGAGGTACCCCCCCCTCTCTCTTTCGCTCTCTCTCTCACACTTTCTTTCTCTCACTCTTTTTCAACACAGAGTCATATATATTAGCATAGAAAGTGAGACCTCCAGACCTCCATCATGTAAAATCTACTGGTTCTCAGTACTCAACACGTTTTCCTCTTGGTTGTCCAGAAGAAATTTAATCAGATATTAACCATACTTGACTGTAGTGTTTATACTGTCTTTCTGCAATCAGTCTCTTTTAAACTGTGTAAAGTTCTTTTAAGTTTGATGTAGTTATCTCATTCCCTCCTTGTTTTAAGTGTGATTATTCACAACTGAAACTGGCAAACAAACTGGAAAAACTACCAAATACCTATAAAATATTTGGGTTTTGAGCCTCTGACAGTTGAGACCTCCAAAATGAATTTGCAGTAATGCAGCTGGTGAGTTGTTTTCTCCCACCACACTGACTGATGTAACTGGTCTCCACTGAATCAAAATGAAATAGCTATCATAAATGTATCATTTTCTGGAACATGACTGATGGTGTAGTGTGTGATGCCGCATGGAGCTAAAACCTGGAGTGCAGAGTAATAGTCAGTTCTTATGATGTACCTCACTGAGCTCAAACAGGCACATCCATCAAGTTTCACACCTCAGGTGTGTCATCTTCACCACTACTGTCCCCTCTCAACAGCCCCTCTCTCGCCTTCTGGAACAATCCTGTGATCCTGAGGTCAACGCTAACCAAAGCAAGATGGAATTTCAAGCTTCGCTGAAAAATATCTGTCTTCCGGACATCACTCCCGTTGTGTTCCCAGTCTCTCCAGCTGTTACCTCGCCATCAAGCAGTCATTAACATGAAAACATGACATTTTAACAAATAAATAACACAATCCTTCCTACAATGGCTGCAGCTGGCCCTTAGCCACTCACGTATAGAAGGCAGGTCTTAATCTTGTCAGCCATTATAAATATCTCTCTCGGATGGGAGACAAAACTTAGGTTAGGGAAGGATGGTGAGGGGGTGGGGCTTAATTGAGATGATCCCTTATGAGAGGTGCATTTGGACTTTAGACATTGGCCAGAAGGATAGAGGGAGTAGGATGGACAGGGCCAGAGACAGTTAAGTCATGTAAATGTGTACTTACATGTCTAATATCCCGCATTCATAATTTATGATGCTGTTTCTCTCCATTTGTTTTTTTTTTGGTTTTTTTTTGTCTCCGTCTATCTTTCTGGTTCTTACCTCTTACCTCTACTGCTGCCTACACAGACTGTTACTTAGGGAAATGCAAACATGCCTGCAAACACATAAACATGCATATGATCACACAAACAGAGTTAGTTAATCCATTGTCTAAGGCTGTCTGTAATTTCACACATCGCTGACAGATATTTATAGATAACATGGGATTTAAGACTTAGTATTTCTAAGATTAAATTGTTTACGTTGTTTATATATTGATATGACTTTCAACAATATTTCATTTAGTTCTATATTAGTAAACACCATATTTCCGATAAGATTGTGTGTTTTTATAGTATATTGTTTTTGTTGGAGAAGGCTGTTTCTTGGAGTGCTGTTTCTTTTCAACGTGTATGCTGCTGAATATTGTGTTCGGTGTATAAGAAAGTGGTACACGTGTGTCATCAGTGAATCTGGGTTGTATGAACAGTTCAGCAGAAGAAAAAACTTGTAAAATTTTACAATATTTTTTTGTTAAGCACTTTTCAAATGGTGGGCTTCCTGCATGTTTTCTCATTCTTGAAAATAATCTGTGTTTTCCCTTGAACATATTGTTCTTTTGTCGTTTACAAATGCCATGGCCTTTATTTAAAACATTGGTATTACTCAGCACTCATATGAAACAAACACTGTCCTTGGCCTTAAAAAAACAAGCCCAGTACTCCGTCTCTGCCAGATCACTTGATCACAGGTAAGGCAAAAGTGCACTTCAAAGTGCTCTGTACTGCTGATGAAGAGATGACCTGTATTATTGCATGTGTATGTGTGTGTGTGTGTGTGTGTGTGTGTGTGTGTGTGTGTGTGAGTGTGTGTGTTAATGGATAAGATGTAACACGGGGCTCTTCTCCTGGACATATTATCCCAGGTATTACAAGCCTCGGAGGCCTGTCCCACTCTTTTCCACTCAACCCCCTCTATCTCCCTCTGCATTTCCATGGTAACTCTGTTGCCCTGGTGAAGCGCAGCCCCCAAGTGGATTCAATCAGACGTCTGTTTTTCTTCTCCCTTGGGGAATTGGCAGGGGGAGGGGACCAACATACATGACTTTTGGGGAACCTGACCCTCACAGTCAAGGAAAAGTAGATATTAAGCTGGATTTTTCTTTGGCTCTCATTTGAGACTCTTGTCACTGAGGTCTGAGGTCACTCTCACTAACATGCACTCAGACACTCAGTTATCATTAGCAAGAGCACTATAGTGCACCTCTTTAATGGATCTGAATCAGAACCCCACTGAGTTTCATTCACATGTCAAGATCTTGTATGTGGTCACTGATGCATTAAATATTGCAGTGAATTTATTCCTCTGCTGATTTTGTTTATAGCACAGTGGATACCATTAAAGGTGCCCGTCCACTTAGCTTGACTGACAGAAAGGGTTATGTGAATTCTCTTCAGTGATGTGAGAGTAAACTCCTGCTCCTGGCTTTTCTCTAGTGTTCTTACGTCCCCAAATGTGAGCGAGACAACCAGAAGATGAAAGATGAGGTCCTGCGACTGCAGCATTACTGGACAGAAGAGGGAAGCAATCAGTCTTTCACTTGCTTCTTCAATCCACAGAGGAGGTAAAGTAAGCCCACATATCTTCTTTTCACCTGCAGGTACATGAGTAACCATCCACATCAAAAACAGTCTCCCCTAAGTCAGGTTGCAAATGGCAGCAAGAGATACACATACGCCATGAAGGTTAATTAGCTGTATTAATGATGTTGATAAAAACATAAAATTTAAAAGCACAAACAATCAGTGGTTAAGTAGAAATTAAGGGCTGAGTTTTATCCACTTTATTTTGCGATGAAAGACTTGTGTGTGCCATGTTACTTGAATCAGTGGTTTTGAAATTAAGGCAGTCGTGCCCATGTTGCCCACTGTCCTGTGCCCATGTTAGCACATTCCCTTTGGGCTTTTAGAACCCACTAAACATGTTTTGCATAGATAAATTTGCATTCACTTATGTCATTGACCACTGACAATGACTATATCAGGCATGCTAAGGTGGTACAGCTGTTGAGACACCGATGTGCAATGTCAGATGTCACGCACATCTGGGACAAACTTGCTGCAAGGTGATTCTTAATCAGTCACTGTGCAGTGCATAGTCAAAACGCACAGCCTTTACCAAACCTTGGTGTGCCACAAATCCCCACGCTGCACCAGCTCATGAAGTCTGTTACATTAGTGAGACTAGCACTATTGTAGTTTCCTGTGCTCACTGGGGAACTTTGGACAGGACTGAACATAACTACCAGCTTCAAAGTACAAACTGTCAACACTACCAGTCTTTTGGGTGTGACCATTGTGTGAAACAAGGTATTGTAGTTTCATTAGGTGTCTTATAATGTTTTAGTTTTTATATGTAGTATTGCACAGTTATATTTCATTCTGCTCTCTCTCTCTCTCTCTCTCTCTCGCTCTCTTTATCTACCCCCCCCCCCCTCCTCTCTCTTTTGCCCTTTTAACCTAACAGAATTGTTTCTAAGATTTGATTTCTTTGAAAGAATGCTGGCATACTGTTTCACCTCAGGAGAAAAGACAAATTAGCTCTGAATAACAGTAATAATCAAATATAAATGTAACTTTAAAATGAGTT
This sequence comes from Chanos chanos, assembly GCF_902362185.1. Taxonomy (NCBI): domain Eukaryota; kingdom Metazoa; phylum Chordata; class Actinopteri; order Gonorynchiformes; family Chanidae; genus Chanos; species Chanos chanos. The sequence goes on from NC_044495.1 coordinate 27,470,526, forward strand.
TCGGTGCATTGTGTTATTCTTACGGTTGACCAGGTTTTCTTTTTTATGTATTAATCGCAACCAAACTGAAGTTCCCAAATTTGTGTCTCTATAATTGAGTGTTCCCAAATATATGTATTTTTTTCACTCCTCCCTTTGAAAAGTCCCATTGCATCATCAGCAGGGAGGATGTCCTACTTTCCCCCCAGCACTCTCAGCAGTAACTGTGTTACATGTTGACTGGAGTGAGTCTCCCATGGTAGAGCTCCACACAGTTCAGCCTGCTTTTGCCTCCCTCTCCTATATCATAATTAAAGTAGGAAGTTGATAGAATGGATGCTAGTCAGGGCACAGTGACACTTTTGAACTCTCTATCTATCCTTGAACTAAAATGTGATATAAATTCCTATTCTGGTATTTTGTCCGGAGCAGGGAAGCCCATTTTGATAGATAAACTGTTTTGATGAAAAATGACTCAGAGAGAGCCAATATGTCTTTTTCATCTCTGTCTTTTCATGAGTTTCTATGGCCAGTGTAGCAGGCCTTTTCATCGATGTTTTCTTTAGCCATTCACAAATGCTTAATATGCTTTCTGTGGATTTCCAGTTGAGGTCAATAGTATTGGATTTCCTTCATTTCATACCTTTTAAGTTGCTTGGTTATCTATCTATCTATCTATCTATCTATCTATCTATCTATCTATCTATCTATCTATCTATCTATCTATCTATCTATCCATTTATTTATTTGTATATGTATGTGTTTGTTTGCTTTTTGTTTCTTCTTCTTCCTCTTCTTCATTCACCTGACACTCTTATCTAACACAACTCATACAGATTTGAAATTTTCATGCCAAAGGGCACATTTGCATCAGGGATTAAAAACAACCATTTTAGAGCAGTCATTTTTCGTGTAATGCTTAGGAAATTATTTAAGCACAAATAAAATACATAGTTTTTAAAGTTCCTTTAACACATAACAGCAAATACTACACATTAAAAACATTTATTTCTGCAAGAGTGGTTGTTTTCTCTGTTTGTTTGAATCATATTGGTGACCCAGCACCCAGTAATTTCTGAGACAACAAAACTGAGCGCAGTTTTCTAATTTTTATGCTTCGAAAATAAACCCACTCACATCTAAACCATGGCAGTCCCCTCCCTACACAGATTTTTATAAATTTCACTATCCTTCTTCATTAAGCAGACGGTCAAACTGAGCTGATGCAAGATGATTATCCATCTGAGAGGCCTCTGTCCCTCTGTTTACCTTATTACTCATTTTTCCAACTATGGCCTACTGCCAACTTCAGCAGTTTGTCATGACAGGCCTGCCGCTTAATCCTTTAATAGTTCAGTAAATAACACATCTAGACATGAATCCTCCTCACGGGTTGACTTGTCCTTGTCATTAAGTGAAATCATATACATTCATCCCAAGACTGCCTCCAGTGTGTCAAGTTTTTCCATTCCGAGTGTCACAGAGATGGAAAGATGTCCCTCATCTTCAGATGTCACAGACTACAAGCATGTGCAGAAATGCCAGAGATTATTTAGAATCAAGCTACCATCCCTATTACTGTAACTACCCTCCCTTTGAATCCATAAAATACTCATGTGACTGTATGGAGGTTGTACATTTGTTCATAGGTGATTGTGCGGGTATGTCCCTAAACTAATTTTGCATGAGGGCCCACCATCTTTTTCATTTCCATGGCATCCTCCATTCCTGTGTAAGAGCGAATCTGGATCTTTTCCCATAAAGAACAGTAAATCCAAAAGGCAAGTGAATATCAGGAAAAAGTACATATGAAAGAGCTGGCTGCAAATCTAAATCCTAACTTTAGCACATGTTGTCTAGAGGTGGAGTCATAGTCAAAGACCCGTGAATCAGGCTTTGTTCTCATGTCTGTCCTTCCTCCCCTGTAGGCCGGATGACGTCCTTTGGCAGCGTTCCCATGATACCAGTGTGCTGTTGCACTGTGTGCTCTGGCCCATGGTTAGCCTGCTAGTGGGTACGCTCATCGTGCTGCTGACCGTCTGCGCCCGAAGCCTGGCTGTGCGAGCCGAGGCCATCCAGAAGAGGAAATTCTCATAACGGGTCAGCGGAGGAATCAACCAGACACTTTCTCTCCAACTTCCCTTCAACCTCAGCAGCACAAGAGTCCTGTTTGACGCAAAGCTATAGAGCAGTTGGGGCCAGAGCTAGGGCTGCATTTTGAGGTTGGACTCAGAGAAAGCCTGATGTACTGGGGGAAGTGTGATGACCTCACAGGCGTGGGGCATCTTGAACTGGTGGAGGCACTGCCCGCTCTTAGGACATTCTCCTGTTTCAGAAGCACACACACACACACACACACACGCAATGCTTTCCTGCTTTGCATTTGTGTTTGGTTTGTGCCTCTCATGACGTTCCATAATCCGTTGTGCTGGTTTCAGCCTTTGCTTATTGAGTCTAGAATGTGTCCACACAGATGTTGCTTGTGGTGTGTGTTTCAGAGTTTTACAAACAGCAGACAAAAACTACGCTGCCTTTGTTCATCACCTTGTTAGTTGCTAATGTGTCTCCCACTGGTCTGTGGTTTCCATTGTGCTTAAATGTTTGTGTGCTGGTTCTACTTTCACATGCTCCATTTTGAATTGTTTATGTTACTACACTGTCCATGCAGATGTGGCATCATAAGCCTCTGTGCCACGGTCAACTTCAGTTTGTGAGTCAGCACAGTTGTTGTTCAGAGTCACAGCTTTGTGAATTACATCTCAGTTCTCTTTGAGTTCCCATCCTCTACCTCATGTGTGCCATATAATTCATTGCCAAATCTGTTCCTGACCATACTTCTCCATACCTAAGCCAGCTGAGCAAATGTTCTTTGACTCAGATGGGTTGTGAATCTGAGGTGATCAAAGCTTTGAGAGATCTTTTTATCTTGTGTCATGATCTTAGGTTGGTTTGATTAGCAGAAACTGTGAGATATCTGAGAGAAAGAAAAAAAAAAGATTAAGGCTGTGTAAGGGTGGTACCACAGACCTGGTTTAATGAAAGTAGTGAAATTAGATGTTTTGTATTGTCATTTGTGCCCTTCTGCTCACAATCACGATTAGCTAATGGGAGCGATCATAAATCAACCATTTGCTGAGCTACACCTTGACCCAGAATAGTCTGAAAGTAGCAGAAATTATCTTGACTGTATATACCGTTCCAGTCATGCCTGATTTGCATCCTACCACAGGTCCCCTGAAAAATGGAAAAGGAAAAAGGAAAGTAAAGAGGTAGATGAGATGAGGTGTGAGATATGAGAGTGATTTTTTATCAGGGTGTTGGTATTAGACAATCTTTCTCTCAAGCTGTGAGCTCATGTAAGTAAATATGTGTTTGTTACATTATGTTCATCACTTCAGTTTATTTAAAAACTTGTTTAAGGGACAAATGCAGAAATCACATATGAGAGTACTTCAGAGCATCAAGGCAGTCTTAATCTTCTGGTTTAATAAAGTGGTTTTAAATAATATCCAATGACCACAATAAACAAAGACAACGCCCTTTAACAGTATCGGATAAATGGGTTCAAATGAATAATTTTTACTCATCATTATGGTAATTGCTTTCTATTTTGAGGGCCAGCCTTCCGAATCAATGTCACTGAAGTCCAGTTTTTCTTCATTTCTTGAGTGAGGTAAGTGGAAAGTTCTAGAAGGACATGGCTTACTCTGTGTCTGTGAAATCCCTTCTTAGGATGATGATTTCTACATAAGGTGACAGTTTACTAAGAATGTTCATCTCCAAATTGGAGGTAGATTTTATAAAAAATCCTTGTTGCTCCAAAGAACTACGGTAGTTGCATACAATGGTTTTGTGTTTTATTTTCTGCACTCAACAGGTTAGAAGTTATTTTAGAACAAAATTCAGTTCACTTCGATTTATTGTAGCAGAATAAACACTTACACTGAAAGCTAAACAGACAGCTATCTACAGTGAATGTGAATTTTCATGAAAGTTCAAAATGAATTACCAGTTAAAACTCACTGTGAGGACAAGAGATTCCGTAGCATCAACACTGAGCACAGCCTTGCAATAGTACAGGCATGACAACAGAGATTGGGAATGATTTTGTAGCAAGATGAATTATTAAAAATTTAAGGAACATAAAACTCTATATTGTGTATTTGCACCTGTCCACACAGTTTATTAGGTGAACTCTTCCTAACTTGAATGCAGATGTAAGGTTGTTGAAGGAGTGATTCTGCATTGTGAGGCTATACACCAAATCTCTTTGTCACCAAGAGGCATGGCTGCTCTCGCTCTGTGCTAAATGCACACGCTCACTCTATTCTTCACCCAGAGCTTGGCTTTCTTGGGCTTTGGTTCTTCCCTTGTTTAGAGATGGGTCATCTTAGATAATACATCATTGCCTCTTAGACTTGAATTGTGCAAGACTTATCCTGTCGGATGAAACTATTTACAGAAAAAAACCCATAAAAACATGATTTATAACTCATGATGTTATGATGAATAGTGCCTGATTTAGATCTTAAACAAAAGACTATTAAAAGAGAGTATTGTGCAAGATGTGTTTTCGGGCATTTTCTTTCTATCATACATTGCAAGGCATTCAGACACGACATTGGAAATGTCCATTGCATGAAAAGTTGACAACAGTTGAATAGCGTGTGTGTGTGTGTATGTGTGTGTGTGTGTGTGTGTGTGTGTGTGTGCATGGGCATATGTGTGTACCCATGCCTGTATATTTATACTCTTTTAGTTTCACCCTCTCGTTCTTGTTTGTGTGGTGACATCAATGCAGCTGCCACTAATTATGCACGTATTAGATGGGGGTTACCATGACACCCATGCTTATCAGAGAGAGGCCTAGTTATTCTTAGAATCATCAGTCTCAAACTGCGCATGCAAAAACTTGAGCGACTAAAAACATGAGCATGACTGGGTCTGGAGCCACTCTAAAAAGGCAAGTGTGGACAGACTTTATTACTTTGACAAGGCTCCAAATAACTAATCTATGAGATTACTTTAAAAGGAGAAATGTCTCATTTTTTCTCTTTAAGATTTCATTTCAGACTGTCTGAAATGATCGATGAAATTAAATAAAAGCGGTTGAAGTTGATGAGATGGGATCTGAGCACAGATTTTTTTTTTTTTGTAACTTTCATTCACTGTGTGTTCGCACTCACCTTCTCACTATTTGACTAACTCGTCCATGGATATCTCAAGCATCTCTTTTGATAGGAGGGAAGGAAATTACCTAAAGGAAAGTAGGTACCTGTCAAGTGTTCATACACTTTTTCAACTTAATCACAAATGTGCTTGTAATCGTCTTATCTACTGTTTCATTGTGATTTATATGCTGACAGACCTCCCTATATACCATATCATCGGATACTGGTGAACTTTGGAATCGTGGTGTTGGTTTATGTTCCTTAGCCTTGATGCATGGAATAATACATTCATTTCTACCCTGTAAGTGTGTGCAGGTGTCCCGTAGTCAAGTGCCACATCTTAAAATGAGCTGGACTTGCAGATTGCCAGGCACCATCAAAACTAAAATCATGAGAGAACACAGATTAAACAGCACCCCCCTAACAACTCCTCCTCTCCTCAATTATATCAAGGGCAGATAGCGGAGAGAGAGGAGGCGTAAACCTCATACAATTGCACTGTAATCTAAATGATAAATACTTTGTTTGAACAAATGGGATCAACTGAAGCTCAGGCAAAAAAGGGAGGGGTGTGGGGTGTTGCTTTGCCCAGAGATAGTATTGGTGAGGTATGAGAAAGCACAGAGCATCAGAACAGAGAAACTCATCTGAGAGTCAGTGAAATGTGCTGATGGAGTACAACAGTCTTCAGTTTTCATTCCTCTAGTGATGTCTGTGCCAACAGGAATGCTACAGGTCTCTGAGTTTTACAAACAAACTTCATATCATATCATATCATCATATATGTTTCAACGTTCACCCAATATTTTGATAAAATATTGGGTGAACGTTGAAAATATGGGAGTTATTCGGTAGAGTTATTTGTAAGTTTGAAATGAATCAGGAGTCAACGCTGTGAAATCATGTAGTTTAAAAGGACAGCAGCAGTATGATGTTTCTCTCACTGTGATGAGATGTATTTTCTCACCCATCCCTGTCAGTCTAAAACTTTTACTGTGATATTACATCAGCTTCCTTGACAGTTACAGTAAAATACTGAGATTTGAGGAACTGCGTTCCTCTTCCAATAAAAGACAAATGATATTATTATACAATATTATTATTGTATTAAATAATATTATTATTAGTCTGTGCACCTCAGTTACGTTGTTTACCTCATCTATAAGGATGGTCATAAAATGTGGGCTTTCTCACTCCAGTCACAGCCTTTTACGTCAGAGCTGCTCAACTCATTCAGTGTGATGCTGATGGACAGACTGACAATGAAATTGCCCTGTGCTTCAGTGCCCTCAACACAAATTCTCCAAAGCTTCTTATCTTACCAAGGAGGTGGTGAAGTGTTGGTTTTGTATGTGTGTGTATGTGTGTGTGTGCGTGTGTGTGTGTGTTTGTGTGTGCTAGACCGTGATGCTGTGAGAACTATGATTAGCACCCTGAGTTCTCACAGTTCTAGTCTCTCATTGTTAGTGAGAAAATAAGCCAAACAACCCATCACATGTGAAACTCACACCATCATGGATTTGACTGCGACGTTTATTGTGGAGGCATAAGTTTATATCTTCATGCAAATACACAGAGCACGCAAATATATTTACATATCCGTATATCACCTGATATATGTGTGGCACCCACTTTAAACACACACACACACACACATACACACAAGCACACAAAGAAAAGAAATACTGAGCTTTAAACATTCAAATAATTTTTATTGTCATTTAGAATTTAAGAGTTGTTCATCCATCTATCAAAATACATCTCCATCCTTTGAAAAAAAGAAAAAAACGTCTTTTCAGTTGAGTGAAATGTGGGCTGAGAAATATACTGCCTTTCTGTTCTGTACCCACCTGTTAGTGAGTAAGTGGAGAGTAATTGCTCGCTCAATAGGCAGAAGAAGGTTTGAGCAGGTGTTGCAACAAGATCAGCGCCTGCATGTTCAGTGTTGCTAAGACACAAGCTACACTTTTAGCCTTGTTGTTGTCCCTCAGTGTCACTCAAAAATGAAATCTTTGACACTGCAAGTCATTTCTATGCTTTTTTTGGTGACAATTTGAATACTTCAAGAACATCAAAGGTAGATAAAATAAATGCAAAATATTTTCTCTAAGAAACACATATACATCATGTATTTGTATTTGGACTATAACATTAATGCATTTTGCCTAGTATACTTATGCTAACATTCTCAGAAGTATAATCAATTAATTAGGCTGCTCTTTGAGTACATAGCAATAAACACTTTGGTATTACATATATTTAGTACAGCATATACAAATGGCTACTTGTCTGCTTTTGTAATAATTATATACATTCTTTTTTTGCTTGTTTGTTTGAGAACCAGCAAAGAGCACAGTGTATTTGGATCAGAAAGAAGAAATAGCAAGGAAGAGGCACAAAATTATATTCTTATACAGTAGTCAATGGAAAAATATAGTTTTAAAAGGTTAGACTCTGGATTTATGCATACTACAGACATTTGATTGGTAGACAACCACAATCTGTCTCTTTCATTAATCTGAGAATACAATAGTTGGCGGAACCTTTGCACTGTTCAGCTCAAGAATCATGAACATATAAAGCAGACAATGTTTTAGGATGGAATATACATCAAACCACATCACAAGAGGAGAAAAGCATTTATGCAGTTTCATTTTAAAGTAAAACACAATACTCTTGTCAGTGGGTGGAAAGATGTAGTGAATGTGGAAAAGACATCATTGCAACTTCCCCTACTGAGTAATAACACTGTGGCTTCAATATACACGTCTTCCCAGCTCATGCAAGCATATGTGAGGTAGTAGCGATGAGACAGCATCATGGTAACAGTGAGAGAGAGTTGGATCCTGATCTTTGTTAGTGAATGTGAAAGGTGAGAGAGTGATTCACTAAGTATGTATCACACAGGGATATCGAAAGCATGGGGAGGTCCAAGACATAAGGTTTACCATTTATGACACTCTGTGAAAGCTACTGAGAGGAGAGGGTGTACACTCTAAGTGAACAGGCCTGGTGTTCAAACAAAACAGGTCAGTGTTTCAAAAATCCAACGCAGAGCTTAGCTCAATGCACAGTAAATCCACTCAGGGGAGACGAGAGCGAGAGATTTGATGGCACTCAGCATCGTCCTATTATAATCTCTCTGACGCTGACCTTTAACCTCCTGGGAGGAGGAGGGGCAGGTAACATGAGGACAAGAGGTGTTTTTCTGGAATGTTCTGTGCTAATTCATAGACTGTTCTCTCTAGAGACAAATCAATGTAGAGCTGTGACATTTCTCTTTGTCTCTAATGGGACATAAATCAAATCCATTCAGATTAAATTTAATATCCTGGCATGAGTTATAAGAGCGTGATACATCCACTAGTCAACATCCTTTCTGATGACAATTTTTAGGGCAACAAGAGATATCAAGTTGAATTTGCACCAAAACCTGGACTAAATCCAAATTTTAAAATGTCAGGTGATTTCCATTTTGACGGTAAATTGAAGTCTAAATAATATTTTTCACAGTCCTGTGCTTGTTCTGTGCTAGTTCTCATAAACAAGTAGTACTAACATGACTTAATCTTGTCATCCTTAGATTTGGCCTTTCATTAACTAGACCAGCAGTTCAAAATGTACTTCTGTTTATGCAGTGATTCAAGATAATAATCCCAGAGCTCCAATTCGAAAGGGCATTTTCACGACTGAGGGAAATTTCTGTAAGTCACTACTTTCACACTCTGTTCAAACATCTCATTGTGTAATTGAAGTTCCACTACATGTGGCGCTGATAAAGCTAACTGATTAATGAGTACATTTAAAAGCTTTGGAGTGCTTGTGTTTGCAAGCCTACAGCTGTCAGTTTCTGGTCACTTTCTACTATTTCAATGCAATCAGCATCGCAGGAGAACAGCAGTAGAATAAAATACATAATAGTAGGAATGTGTTACAGCAGAGAGCAGAGACCGCATCAGTCTCTCTGTTAGTTACAGTGTACTTACATGGGATTAGCAAACATAGTTACTGTGTGCTTACATGGGATTAGCAAACATAGTTACAGTGTACTTACATGGGATTAGCAAACATAGTTACAGTGCACCTTACCCAGACACCCATAAGAAATCAGACATCTGAATACATCAACGGATTTCAAAAACAGTATCTAAGACTAACAGCTAGTGACATGAAGACTAAAGAAATGCACAGTTTATAATACATGATGAAAAGTAAAAAAAGAAAAAAAAAATTCTACCAGTATGTTTTCTTATGACACATATATAAGGAGCATCTGCTACAATCATTAACCTTGAACCCAGCATTTTGATGCAATTGTGCAGTTAATTTAAAGAGAAAACTATTTAACCTTTAACTTTACGATAATACACAGTAGTAGAAGCACCTGATTAAAAATCTGAATTATTGCTTCAGAGTTTAATTTTATTTCACATTTTTAGTCACTGAACTGCAATATATACAGTTCATCTGAGGGTGAATGCCCTTTTATTTGTAAGTACATAATCTACTATACGTCACACAGTTTCCATCCCATAATGCTCAACCGATTCAAAATGGGTCTCACATAAGAATGAAATTTCTCTGAGGTTCTACTGAATGCTAACTGAGAATACAGTCTTGATAGAGGGTTTAACGATTTAAAAGACAGACATAAATACTTCTATACACAAGGATCTGTAACATTAAATACACAACCGTAACATTTCAAGAACTTTGTTAACATAGTATGTATAAAAAAATAAAAGCTATTTCTCTGCCCTTGTCCTGTTGTGAAAAATAGCCAACGTCGTTTTCCCTAGGTCATGTTGAGAGTGACGCGATCATTAGTGCCCTGTGTACACAAAATCTGAAGAGAGGAAAATAGATGGATATTTAGTGTTATGTCTCTCTCTCTCTCTTTTTTTTTTTAAACAAAAGCTCAGTTCACAGTATTACAAAATGCAACATTGACTTCACTGGTGAGAATGGTGATATATATATATATATATATTTTTTTTTTTTTGGTCAAGTGATGTGGGTAATGTTCTTACCTCTGTAATAGTCTGGGTTAAAGTTTTCATAGATCGGATAGAGTGGGTTTTCTTGTTCACATCGTAGCTTTCTGGCCCTTAGAACGTCACGTACACACTGGTGGAGGTATGTATACTGGCACTGGGGAAAGAGGGAGAAGTTCAGATGAAACACTCAAAGCTTAACTTGTCTGACATTATCAGTGTCAGGCAGCAAATACTATCATTTATGATTGCAACCTTGTGAAAATATGAGAGAGCATCTTATTACTGCATTAGGTAATCAGAACATGCTGACTTTCACAGTTTCCATACTTAAACAGCCTACAGTGCAAAAGCAACTGTTTCTCTTGTGCCATAGTTATGCTTCATTATTCAGTAGACCCCTCTGATTTCTGCCCTGTCAACGTCTTCATAATGGTGACCCAGCATGGCTCATAAAACATTGGTTTCCCCTTTAACGCTACGGCAGCATTCTACTAACATTCTACCAGTGCAGTGCGCTGGGCTGCTGATGAGACAGCAGTGGTAATAGGAGACTGGTCAGAGCAGAGTTTGGTACCTCAGTTTGCACCATGTGTGAGCGGTGCAGCCGCATATCAAACACACAGCCATAGATATCCACTGTGCCTCTGCTATCCAACTGCTGCAGCGCGCGGTCCAGCACAATGAAGGTCCCTGTGCGACCCACCCCAGCACTATGAGAGAGATAGAGAGTGAAAGAGAGAGAGAATGAGAGAGAGAAAGAGAAAGGGAGAGAGATGCATGCATGGATGAAAAGATGGATAGAAGAGATGGAGTAAAAGAGTGAGATGGTAGTCGGAAAGACTCCTTTCCAACCCCCCATTTTTCCCCCCACAGCATCACAGTTTGTCTTTCATACCTCCTTCATTCAAATGGCAACACCACTCAAAAAGCAGAGAGATTTGAAGTTAATCGTTTGTGCTGGGAGTCATCGGAACATATCAGCAGTACCATCCAAGTTTTTATAAGACCTGAATCATTTACTGACATTGTGGAATGATGAAAATCAAATATATATAAGCAACAGAATGTAATATGATTGGGGCACATAGATCCTGACAGACAGATTCTCTTTCACCACCTCTGGGAAATAAGTTGGGGTTTTTTTGCTGAGACAGGAATGCACTGGCTGAAGCTGAGAGGTTTCCCTTCACACTGTATCCTTTAATAAACGTCACAGTCCCCTCCAGGACAGAAAGAACGATAACTCAGCAATGGCCCTCTGTACTCGGCTGGAATAATACATGCCACTTTACACACTTTTTCTCCTAAGAAAGAAAGAGGTAGGGAAGGTTTTTTTTTTTTCTTGAGGTGTATTGTCTTTATTCATGTCTACAGGAACAGTTGGACTTGATGTATTATGTTTCTTTCCTTTTGACACTCTTGTAATGGGATTACAATTGGGCTTGAATACTTGAATACTTGTTGCTTACATTTTTGGTTAAACAGTGTCTGTCCAGGAAAACTGTGCTATCTGAGGTTTTATTGTGCTTTCAGATTTCAGCTTTCCGGCAAAACTAACTTGTTCCATCACTGTATGACATACATTAGCCCATCATATCCATAAACCTCTAAATGTACTCAGAAACTGAACTGTTCACTTGTTCTTGTTGCCAGCTAATCTCCTCCTTTTCACTGATAACGACCATTTATCTGAAGTTCTTCTCCTTAAGTCTAGTTTATGCTTTCCAGATGCTACTTGCATTGTGTACAAATTTTCGCATTCATGCAAGGCTGTCTTACTTAACATAGTACATTTTCATGCAAAACATGGCATTGTTATGTAAATCCCAATCAAATGTTTTTGTAAATCCTTCTTAGTCAACCAAACATTTTTTGTATGACACTGCTCAATCCTTACACCAAACTGAAATTTTCCACAAGTACAGAGAATTTCTGTGACCCACAGGACCATTCGAAGCCATAATGTACATATCTTGATTACAAAATGTGTTTAGATGGGAAAAAGGTTCAATATAGACCAGGCTCTAGTCTGGACCCTTTCTGCTATCAAGAGTTCATTCACATCAGAGCTTCTGCAAATAGCCATCAATAGCCCAAAATGTCATGCCATGGTTAACAGATAACCAGGTATGGTGATTTGTTATTGAAGTTGACATATAATTGAGCATTCTGCTTACCATTAAAAGATATTCTTGTGTTTGTTTTGCCAAAGTATGAAGAGGAACAAGGCTCACCTAAAGATTTGTGTCACTTTGCACTGAAGCAAGGAGTGAGGGCAGAGGAGGCACTAGTGAATTGTTAGGGAGCAGACGATGTGAAAAGTAATAAAACAAGGGAAGTGTAATGAAGGAAATTACACAAAGATAAAAATCCAATAGCATTATCTGCTGCTGCTGCCCAGGGAGATGGAGAGACCATCTTGCTTTGCTGTTATAACCACTGAATATGAAAGTGTGGAGGTGTTTAAATATTAATCTAGTTACTCTGTGCTCTCTCTGGCTCTCTCTTACTCTTTCCATCTCTCTCTCTCCATTTCTCTCTCTCTCTCTCTCTCTCTCTCTCACACACAGATACACACACACACACACACACACACACACACACACTCATGGCAACTAAGCTTATAACCTATTTCTGAATTTGAAACCTTTGCACCTCAACATGTTCTGACATCTCTGATCGTACTCCTCTGCTATTACTCTGTTCAGACACAGTATTTCACATTTATTTTTACCTCAGGTGCGTGTGGGTATTTGTGTGTGTGTGTTACACCACAGCAATATGACCAGATCATATTATGAGAATGGCTGTGATTGGTTGTTGCAGCACTGGTTTAAATTAAATGACATGGATGAAAACTTTTTTAACCCAGTGTGTGAGGAAAAAAACACAAAACAAGATCAGACGTGTGTGTGTGTGTGTTTGTGTGTTTATTCCTTTAAGAGAAACACACACCTGCAGTGTACAACAGTAGGTCCAGAGCTGGGGGCTCTGTCGATGTAATCCCTGACAGTTCTCACAAACTGGATGAGAGACTGGGTTGTCTCTGGCACGCCGTGGTCTGGCCAGACAGTGTAGTGGAACTGACGAACTATTCGTGGGTAACTCAACTGGCCTTCCTAAAAACGACACAAAAGGAAAGAAAAACTCTCATATACTAGTTATGCATGTAATACTGTACAGTTAACAGAACAGTGATTCATTGTCTGACCAGTAATAAAAATGTTACAAGCCTTCAAAAGCCCTTGCACAACTTATACACATGAATGAGTACTTTAGTGGTTTTTATCATGTTCTTTGTATGCTGAAACTTGAGAATTTTTTTTAACTAGTTCTTAAATTCTGCTTGACCACAGTCTGTTGATGTGGGAGGTCTCGTTCCCAAAAGACTCATTTAGTTTTAAAATAAGACAGAAGAAGGCTGTAGTCTCCATTTCCACATCCCAGCAGTTTAACTTCATAACAATTATTAGTGATCACATATGCCGGCAATTATTAATTTCATATAATCCTTTGTTCTAAGCAGACAATCTTGGTTTAACAGAGTTTTGATTGACTGATTCGAATGTTTATTTATTTATTTTGTTATGAATCTGTAGAGATAATTTGCTCTTTTTAGATATTGCACTAGAGCATTTTTAAATCAAAACTTGTCAACTTACACAGCAGATCTTGAATTCACGGATGGTCCACTCTGGCAGAACTGATTCAGAGACCATGTGAACAACTAGATCTCCGTAATACAGCGGCTCACGGTCAAATGGCCAATAGTGATCACACTTCACCTGCATGGGATGAAAAGAACCATGACAAGATCACCACCTGACCATTCTCTAGCCAATACTGGTGTTTTACAAATAAAAAGACAAAAGTTCACTACAGACTACCTATGTCTGACACCTTTCAGAATGTAATCAGTTGGTCCATCACAAATGATTTGCCAGTAATAATTCATTTCTGATAGCTGACCTTTATTTCCGTGTTTGCTCTTCCTTATGTGTGTGTGTGTGTGTGTGTGCGTGTGCATCTGAGAGCGTGCGTGAGCATACACGCGTGCATGTGTGTTTGTGTGTGGACATGTCACCATGGTAACGGTGCGCCTATTACGACACGACTCTCTTTTTTTCCACTCACCCGGCCCTTTTCCACACACTGCGTCACCATGACGATATTGTGCACGTTTTGCTCCCACACCATCCTCCAGAAGTCGTCCTTAGTGCCTGGGAGGGGCCCTTGAGTTGCAATATATTCTCGACGGAAGTTGTTTCCCTGACAGAAAAACACAAAAAGGGTCTCCCCATCTGTGTAGCTCAAAATATATATTTCAAACCTGTTCTTGCATATGTCCTTTTTTGTGTCCACTCCACTTATCCATTTCAGTCAAAACAATATTTTGGCATGCAAATGTACGTTTGCAGTCATTCCAGTAGAGAGCTGAATTACGCCAAATAGATTAGAGATGTAGTATTTTAAAGTTGCTCTAACCTAAACACATATGGACTCATATCTGATATAAAAATATTTAAACTCCTCATCTTCATCACAAAGTTCTTAGGCCATGTTTAAGCTGTCATAATCCCTTCCTAAAGACACAATGACTCAGCACTGCTGTTCTCAGATAAGATGCTATCTGCTAGTGTAGGAGATGTGAATGTATGATTTCAGGCATGTAAAACTCGTGTGACAGGGGAACACACATGCTCTTCAAAAAAAAAATACAACTCAGTTCAGACACTTTTAACCTTTTGCATTTAAAGGTCAGCTGTAAGATTAGACACAGGCTAATGTTTGAAACGATTGTGCAAAGCCAGTCTTTCCAGCCTGAAGTTGATCATGCTTGGGAAGGTTTGGCAAGGCCCATGGGGATGATTAGGAAAAGAAAGAAAAAGTAACAGCTCATTAGAGTAGATGGGATAGTGTGTCTTCATGAAAGGGGTTCACAGCATTCTAAGGCTGGTAGCCAAACAAGTCAAACTGGTTTCCAGAGGGAGACTCAGACCAGCTGATGAAGGATGGATTGCACAGCTGGGCTGGAGTCATGTTCGGTTTTACTCTTTATACACTCTCCTTAGAGTTTTCACTTGCACATACAATTTACTTTGCTCTTGTGTATAGTTCACAAGATTTCTGAGGTTTTGTTTAGTCTGATTAGACACTAAGGAACTGCACATATGGCAGAAGAGTCTCATCTATCCTGTGTAACCCCTTAGTGGTTCATTTACATTAAACTCCAGCTCTTCAGTAATGAACTCCACACTATTCAACTCACAGGATCACTTTCTCAGACTAAATGTAAACATAATCTTAGAATAAATTGCACCAATAGAGACTCTCTATCCAAAATCCAATTTGGTTCAAGACTAATCTTAATCCTGCTTGAGGAAACCATCATTCAATATTTTCAATGTTATTCCCCCAACTAACTCCAGAGAGAATCAAATGACAAAGTGGAGAGATGGCTCTCACTCATGGACTCACTGGGATGTAGCTGGCGTTGATGAAGTCTGAGCATGGGTCGTCTTCCAAGTAGGACAGCTTTACCCGCGTTGAGTCGTCTGGGGAAGTTAGAGGAACAGGTGGTCAGAGTCAGCGTGGGGGTGGTCAGCACTGTTAATAGCTTTTCTTAATCTGTCTCAGCAAACAATGGTCATTATTGAGCACTGGTTTTACAAATCGTATCATGTTAATGTCCTGGTTTGGTATAAAACATTTTAAAACACGATTAGCGTTGCTTTGGAAAGAGTTGATGCTTTATTATGAATTAACCAAATCGGATGGGTACATGGCTCTTAAATGCTGCAGGATGACAACATTTTCTAGTCTGCTGAAGTCAGGGGAGTAGCCATATTCTGCTACCTTGTTTTCCTGGTACATCTGCCTCCAACTGTTTGCTGTGCACTTTAACAAGCTTGAAAACACCAATTTAATGAATATGCATGAGGGAAAGCAATCTAAAAATGCCACTTTGAAAAGGAAGAGGCTGATGAAACTGATCTTTTTTTAAAGTCATACTATCAAAGGGGAATCAATTCCGTAGCAATTAATGGTGTCTGCTATCTCTAACCTGCTGATATCACCGAATCTCTAATCCAGTGTTGATGTACTCCATTTCTGATTCTCTCTCTCTCTCTCTCTCTCTCTCTCTCTCTCTCTCTCTCTCTCTCTGTCTCTCTCTCTCTCTCTCTTAGAGAGCACTTACAGGGCAATATATTGTTGTATCGATTCTTGCCACGGTTCTCGGGTAAACGAGCTGCATCCATAGGCTGATTCCGGCCCACATCCTTCAGGTCCTGTGGATGGAAACAGAGGCAGAGTTGATAGCCATCAGTATCATAAACTACAGTTGCCTTGCAATACTGAAGGCCACAGTGTGTTGCCACAATAAGAGGGACGGATGATTTAGCTGAACAGTCCTGGGTTTAATGCAAGTTTGCTGTTTTCTCCTTGATGCTAATACTGCGGACACAGCCAGAATTTAATTGTATGGTAGAAGATGTGTACAGACATTTACATTTCAAAATACGTTCTTACTCACTTCAAATTCCTCTGAGAGCAAGTAATTGGAATCAGCCTGGAGTTTGGCAAGGTGGGACTCAAAGTGGGCCGCTTTAATAGGGCTAATGTAAAAAAAAAAAGAAAAGAAAAAAAAGAACGAAAAGAAATTGGTAAAGTGATCCATATTGTGATAGATACTCATCAGACACTTCATAGAGTGGTGTTCATGAGCAGTACACACCTTGAGATGCGCCGATTGCTGGAATAAAGAGAGAAGAAGGACACAATTAAACCCTATGGTTTAATCAAATCCTTTACAGCTACCACTACAAGTCACATTGTCACAAGTCTTGTATTTCTCTGCATGCACTCAAGCCTTCTCTCTACCTCAGGGTCGAGCTAGTTAGTCCTGCTTGGAGTAGACAAAGAGCTGAGAACCACTTCTCACAACACTGACGAAATTTTGCTGCACCCAGAGGGGCCACTGAAGTCACTCCATTACAATAGTATGTCTGGGGCAGACTGGCTGGTCTGATAATACTGTGCCTACAGGCTGTTTTTGTGGCAGTGTGGACAGTTTGCATGTCTGCCACTGCCCACAGGCACCCGCACTACGAAGGCCAGGGATCAATCCGTGGCTGTCCACACACAGACTGGAGTAATAAGCCGCAATGGTTTTAACACCATGCTTGTACTCCTGTGGCATCGATCTACCGCAGCTAGTAGATAATTGCATCCATTATTTCAAAACACACACACATACACATACACACACACACACACACACACACACACACACACGCACGCACGCACAGACAGACACTTTTCCTGCTACTTTTTCCTCCCTCCATCTTTCTGCCTCCTTCACTCTCACTTTGTGTCTTTCGTACCAATTGCTCTCCCATCCTAATCTCTCTCCTCCCCTCTCTCTCTCCATTTCTATTTGATCAAATTGGTCACACTGATGGACATTTAGTCAAAGCAATAACAGGTAGAGAAAATCAGGACTGAGATCAGAACATGTTCATGCTTCTCACACCCAGTTCAAGTGACAAAAAAACTAAAGTCAGATTTCCTAAGGCATAAATGATCAAAATTCTTCCCATTGTACACAAGAAACTTCTTTAAATATCTTCTTGTTTGATTTAAGAGAGCAGAAACACTTAGGTATTAAATTAGTCTGTGTGCCCAATGGACTACATTCTCATGCACTCCACTCATGGTACTTGTGGATGGCAGTGGGCGGTTGGACATACACAACTGCTTCTGCATTAATTCACTGCACTTCCCTCGACAGGTGATCTCTGGCCTATACCTCATTACTTGTCATTGTCTCTGCTCTGGGAAAATTTAATCACCTCTCAATGGTTTGAAGTCAATGACAACATTTAATCCATTTAATAATACATTTCACGGGGCCCAGATGGTGCGTTTCATTTAGGTCTAACATCTCTTTACTTCATCCTGCCTAGAAAGAGAAATATTGACTCAATCAGTCGATCAGTAATCATTCAGTCAGTCAGTCAATCAGTCAGTCAGTCAGTCAGTCAACTATGGGAAATGAAATGGAAAGGCACCTAGCTATTTTTTGACGTGAAAATTAGGGATCTTCATTGTAACTACATCACAGTTTAGTTTTGAAGTAGAGTAACTCATCCCTCAGATAACTCAGGTGATATTTACTGACTGTAGGGCAGCACAAAAAGGCTTATATTGATTATTATTATTGATTATTAAAAGTCATCCTGTGCTGAGGGATGTACCAGCCTATGCACAGTACAGTCAACATGGATTTAATTCAGCTTTCACTCTAAGAGTGTAATTTAATGTGATAAATGTCAAGAAGTGTTACAGCTCAGTTTAACACACATATTGCCATAGCTACAACGCCAGCATTTAACTCATGTTACTTTATACCTATAACAACACCATCATTTAACCAGTGATATGAACATGTTAATTATGTACCAGTGATATTGATGATATCAACAAAACTTGTTTAACACATGGATGACTATAACCACTATGTTATTGTTTAACATGTACATTAGTACACATACAACAGCATTGTTTCACACATATATTACCAGCAGTAACTTCGTAAGCCCATGATGACATTTAATTGAAATAACACTGTTTAACAAAAAGCTCAAATATTCATAAATACCTCCTGATACCCATGTACATCCCTGAAGTGGGCACTTCCTTCCACATGCTCATACGCACCACCGGCCCTTCCTGTACAGCCCTACACATCCAGACAAATAAACAAATAAATAAAGTTGCTAACACAGATGCCAACTCACCAAACATGCTCATTTTACTGTTCAAACCTCACACAGGCTAAATAATTAACAGACAAGACCTTCAGGTCTGGACTATTAGCCAAATTCAATTAGTGAACAGGAACTGCTGATCTCCTTCCTCCCTCATCTCATTACCTATCTCCGTCCAGATGTCCTGTTTTTCCTTATCTCCCCAACAATGGACCCCCATTAGTTATTGCTAATAAAGTGTGTGTGTGTGTGTGTGTGTGTGTGTGTGCATGTGTGTGCATGTGTGTATAAATAGGAAAGCAGTAAACCCACACTTTGCGAAGCTTCTGTCTGTAGATGAGCAGGGCAGTAATGGCAATCATCATTCCAATGAGAAACATGCCGGCGCTAATACCTTCAATGACTCCACCTAACGACTCTGTGGAGAGTATGCAGGCAACAGTGAGTTCTGTATCATCTACATGATGAGCTTTTTTTTTTTTTTTTTAAACTAAACTGACATGTGCAATATCTCTGCTATACCTGCTTGGGTGAGGAGAGGCAGGGACAGGTAGGTGTCAGTATACAGGGGCTGGGAAACCTCAATATGCTCCCCGTCAAAGAGCTGAGTGAAAGCCCGAATGCTCAGTCTGAAATAGAGATGAATGGGTTAAGTCTTATCCTACATTGTCCTCACTTTCACATCTGTACTCAGTTTTACTCTGGGTTCCAAGTGCAAGAAAAGTTGTGTCACCTGCAGTGACCACAGTGGTAGGCAGAGCAGCTATGTGAGATGTACCTGTAAGGAGTTCTGGACTTTAGTGGACCATCACAGAAAGGGTTCATGTGTTCACTCTGTTCCTGTCCCTGGTCACAGGAACCCCCCAAGCTGTCCATCCCAGCACCTAAATTGATTTCAAACACCTTTCCCCCGTTGTCTGGTCCCTCAGTGCAGTGGCTGGGGAAGTAGCTGGTCTGGTATGCTCTGACGGAGCTGTTGGACTTGTAGTCCAGGTAGGAAGGCAAAGGGTGTTTCTGTTCAGGCTGCAGGGTCTCACGCTCTGTGTTAAATATTGATGAAGGCACACAGTCAGTTCAGTTCAATAATCAGTGCCGGCTGTTTAATGGACCACTCATTATTAATCTTGAGGCAAATTTTTAGCACAAGCAATTGTCAAGTCTAGAAGTGTTGTAAGTCATTTGTCACTGGTGAAGTGTACTTTAGAAGATAAAGCATCCAGAAAAGCAAACATTTGTTATAGGTAATTCAACTGGAGGTTTTTTGTTTGTTTGTTTGTTTTTATGCTTGTTTTTGTTTTGTACGCTTGCCTGAGGATGCTGATTTTCTTGCATTGCCAATTCAAATCACAAAGTCTGTTGTCGAGCCTTGACAATTTCTTTGTGTATCCAACCTCAAAAAAAAAAAAAAAAAAAAAAAAAAAAAAAAAAAAAAAAAGGACAGAGAAAAGAAAAACAGATCAGCGAGCATACCGTCTGACTCAGCAACGACGACGGTGAAGAATTGCACCGCTCCATTGACATCACTGAACCAGCTGCAGTTGAATTTGAAGAAGATGGTAGACTGCGTAATGCGGGCTGTCCTCTCGTTGACCCGAATGTTTGGAGGTGGCACAGGTGGGCCTGGTGAACAGTTAAGCCTTTGGTGATCCACAGATTCACAGCGTCCATCAATACCAGTGTTGTTCAGCTTTTTCAATGCAGTGCCCTAATTGAGTCTCTTTGGTTTTGTTTATGAAAGGGACGATTCAAATTGGGGCGCTGTGTTTTCCCAAACTACACAGGCTCAGTTAAACAGTAATTTCGGTCTTTGGTGGTTTTATAACATTCACTGAATGTAGAGTTAGTATTTTATTTGGCTCATACTGGCCACTCAGACACTGGGACAATAGCCCCCCAGAGAGAGCAGCCACGAAACAGCTCATTGCATCTTCAAACTGGAATAAAGAACTGGTCCAATAAATCTGTCTACTTACACAGCAACTACAAATGCACCTCATGCATCCGATGGAGCCATCTGGAGGATTTATGTGTTAATATGGCCCCTGTCTCTGTTGATCTAATTATGTTTGTTCTGATGACGTCTTATACTCCCTACCCTCCAGCCCTGTGCTATTTCCACTCAATTTTTTCACGTCCTGGACTCAACCCCTCTCCTGTTAATATCTTTCTCGCATCTCTCGCTTTCTTTTTCCCTCAGTCATTCTCAGTATCCTCCTACATCTCTCTCTCCCCCTCTCTCTCCATCTCTCCCTCCTTCTGTCCTCCTGGTCTCCCATGTGACTTGAGCTATTTGCAGAAATCTTTATTTAAGGTTGTATTCATGGCGGACTCCCGTGAGAGGCCTAGGAGGGTTATTGGGCACTTGGTGGCAGGGATGTCCCAGCCAACACGAGCTCTTACATAACCTCCCCTGGGAATCACTGACCTCTGACATCAAACATCCACTTTCTGTTTGGTAGCCAATTCCTATGTTGTGTTCTGTGCATCAGGCATGGGATTTAACAGCTCATAGCAGAGCGCACTAGTGCATAGTCAGAGTTTGCTCATTTCTGAATGGTTTTAAAGTGACACTAAGTTGAGCTAAGACATTGAAGGTTCTGTAAGAAGGCTTACTTGTGCTTGTGTTGTTGTGCATCTTAAGTCGTGCTGTTCATTACAAACTAGGTCTTCTCTATGATAAATCTGGGGTGCTTGTAGTTAGAGTGCCTTTTTGGCATTCTGTTTCAGCTGCCCTCTTACTGGCCAATCAGCAAAAGACGCCAGACGAACAGATGAGACGTGACTGTGCCCGCACCAACTGCCGTTAATCTTGAGCTTTCTATGCAAGATAATGACTTTTCTCCCTGAAAAGAATATCAAAGTTCATGTTTTTTCTTCTTCTTTTTGTTTTTGTTCTTCTTCTTCTTCTTTCTCCCCCTCACTCTCTTCCCCCCTCTCTCTCTCTTTCTCTCTCTCTCTCTCTCTCTGTGTCTCTTTCTTTTTCTCTTCCTCTCTTATTTCTCTCTTTTTATTTTTTACCTCTGAACTCTTCAAATAAATCATGTTGACAGAACTGGAATACAAAGCTTCAGAGGAACATGGAAGAACTTTTTTCTACCAGGAAACTTCTGACAGTTGCTTTTAATAGAGATTGTTCCATGTAGCAGATGGATAATACTTTCACATTTCTTTTTGTGGGACTGAGTTGTTCGCATTTAATAAATTACATTTATTTAATTAAAGATTAAATAAAATAAATAGATTATATAAATAGAATTTTAAGCTCTTTATATTACCTCTGGTTAGAAAATGATATCCAAATATCTAAACCAAATAAATGTCTCATCAAGAATCTGTAAACAAACACAACTTCAGATTACTGACAGTCTACAGCTGAGAGTTTAGTGTTTGTTTAATTTCATGTATTTCTTTATTCACTAACAACAGTAGTAATGGTTTTCATTATGATGGCCATTTCAGTTATCCTCTTGTCCAAATGAGTGCTGTTAACTCTGACCAGCTGCATATGACATGATATTTTAGTATGACATTTTAACATCCTATCCACAAATGGCCCCTCCACTGATTTGCAATCGAAAGGCTAAAGGACCTACATCTCTCTCTCTTTCTGTCTTTCTTTATCTGTCTCTGTTGCTGTCTCTCTCTCTCTCTCTCTCTCTCTCACTGCATTGATTAAACCCATAGGTTTAATTAGAACGGGGCATCCACAGATTAGCTGACTATTAAGCCATCCACAAAGGCAACAGACATGATCAATCAAGGGCCAGGGAAAAGCGACTCAGCAACCTGCTAAGAGGAGACAAATGCCCAGTGCTGGACTGCATGGTCTTTGGACCTGTCATTTGTCAGAGAGGAGGGAGCTCCCCTCACAGGCCTTATTCATCAAGGCTACTGCAGGCCCCGACATGCCCAATCACTGCCTACTGAACACAACTCAGTACCCTCACCGATCCAGCGCCGGCAGGCACGGCCAGGAAAGGTAACAGAGGTCTTCTGCAGACTTGTGTTTCTTTCTTTTTTTGTTGTTTGTTTTGGTTTTTGTTATTGACAGAATACACTTTATTGCTCCGTCATGATTTTTTTCTTGTCTTTGGAGCGTCCATGGTTCGGATCAGAATCTCTGATGTTGTCTTCTGCGTAGCACTGAGCTCCTCTGCTGGTCTCATTTCAAATAGGTAACAGCGCCTATGAATCTTAACTTTTGTGCTGGCAATCGTAACTGCTTAATATTCTTAGCACAACAGTAAAAAGCAAAATGTAGACATTTGGCATGAGTTCCCTAACAAGGTGCATCTGCCCAGAAACTGCAGTGTCTTATTTTAGTCTGTATGTAAGTACTAAGGCACCGGGGACTGCGTAATATGGGCCGATTCACAATGCCGCTGACTCCCCCTTGAGTACTGATGACTGGTTGTTTTTCTGAACAGAGAACTTTGTATTTGCGGCTGTGGTGTCTGCAGGTGAAATTTGTCACTCACGGTCGATCATGGTCACCACGCTGTCTTGGGCCGGCTCTCCGTGCAGTCCTCCAGAGACCAGCCTCACTGAGACTGTGTAGTGTCTGTAGGGATCCAGTTTATCGATGTGGTGCGAGAGACTATCGCCACTTAATGTCTGTGAGTACACCAACTGCTCCGAGTCCTCCCTTCGGCACTCCACGGCATACGTGTCATAATCAGACTCAGGAGCCGTCCAGGAGCAGGAGAGAGCAGTGGAGCTTAGTGGGTGGCAATGGACCCGTTGGATCCGCCCAGGCTCTGAGGAAAACAGAAACTGACATGTTAGACTTCTTCTTAACCTGATGAGTTAAGCTTACTGTCCACTTTTGGCTGCATTTATCTCATCTCTCATTCTTTTACAGTTGGGAAAGGATGTTGGAACAAAAAAACCCCACTGTGAAAAACTGACTGAGGTGATGTAAAATTGGTGTTTTTTTTAAAGTCATATTTCTCTTGAACCATATAGAATGGCCCTGTGCAAAATGGCCAGTACGTGTTTTGAAGAGCACTAA
This sequence comes from Chanos chanos, assembly GCF_902362185.1. Lineage (NCBI taxonomy): Eukaryota > Metazoa > Chordata > Actinopteri > Gonorynchiformes > Chanidae > Chanos > Chanos chanos. The sequence continues at coordinate 27,494,455 of NC_044495.1, forward strand.
AAGCATATGCAGATAAGAGGCCTGCTTAGCATAATAATTCATTTTCCTCCCCGAATTCATTATGAATAAGGGCTTTTTGATTTAGTAGTTGACTGAGTGCCCCAGCTGTCCTCCTCAAATATGAAGTATGGAGCATATAATGGCAGAGGGTAAGTTTGGCAGCAGTAGAAAAGAATGCCCTGTGATCTATTGTGAAATAATTCTCCATTGGACAAATGGGCCTAAAAAACGAATTAAATTTGATGTGTCCAGCTCAGTCTTGCCAGATCAAATGACCCGAGCAAGGACACCCACATTTGACCGACTCAATCTGAAATCAGTCTTTCCTTGAGGTCTAGACTCCTCCTGTTGGCCAATCAGATGACTGGTGTCTGATGTAGTGGGGCGTACTGAAGGGGTCATAGATGATATTCCTTCATGCCCCTTCACTGGGGTACTTTCAAGTGGAGTGTGAAAACTTCTCACTTCAGATAAAGTGTCTGCACAGGTGGAATGCAAAATGAATGAGGGACACAATGTGTAACCTGAGATACACTCTGTTGTGCCTAAGCGAATGAGAATATTCGCCCATTGCTCATATCAACCCATATTCAGATCTTAACTGATAATGGTGGCTTATAAAAACACATAGAGAGAAAGATGAATGCCGGTGATCGGGATGTGCCCTAAAGGTCAGAGAAGCGGGCTTGTGACTTAAAGGTCGCCGGTTCGATTCCTTGGACGGGCAGGAGAAATGTGAATGAATGAACAGCGCTTTCCCCTCCCTCAACACTCCCAATACACCCACGGCCCAAGTGCCCTTGAGCAAGGTACCCCCAACTGCTCCTGGTGTGTGTGTGCTCACTGCTCACTGATCCTAATGTGTGTGTCTGTTCACTGCTCGTGGATGGGTTAAATGCACAGGATGAAATTCGCCACAATAAAATTCGATCAATATGGCGGCGTGCCCAAGCGCAGCGACTACTACAGGTCCATGGTCTATGATGGCGGCGCATGCGAAGTGCAGCGGCTACTTACCATGGTCCTGAGGACACGCAATTTCATCCAACTGTGTACTGTAAATATGGCTGGGACGTCAATAAAGAGAACTTAATTTCATTTCCTGGTGAGCAGTGAGTGGACCTCATTTGCAACTTTTGAGATAAAGAACTACCCTAGCTAGGACAAGTCCTCCATCGATCGCTCAATCTTCAGGCTCGGGGACGGGTGTAAACTGATAATGGATCAGAGTAGGCAGAGCGTGAGTGTGAATGTTGAGAGGTGATTGCTGTGGATGGCACAAAGCCCCAGAATGCCTCCTCATCACTCATTCATCACTCTCATCAATTCAATCAGCGTCAGTGACATGTTTGTCTGCTCGAATGGGAAACCAAACAATGAGAGCATAACAAGGAACACCATCTCTCTTCATCTTCCCATGGCGCTAAGAGCTGCTTGTGTCATACTAATGAATAATTTACAATCAAAATGATTATGAATTGCTCAGCTAAGTTCTTTTTTTCAGCACATAATCATTAACAGACATTCATCTTCTCAAAAATAGTTTGTGTGATGAATTTCCATGTCCACATGCCTTAAACGACTCCTCCTATTGATTTCAACAATCTGTGTTAGAGCACTCAAGATCACATTAGTACATCTTATATGCCAAAGGCCTTTCAAAGTAAACAAACAAAGCCTCACTGCATAGTATGTCTTTCAAAAGAAAAAAAAAAAAAAAAACTTCTGTCCAGCAACAATAATGCTGTGGAGCAAGCTTGGTGTTATGCTGCCCATGCCTGAGTTTGTTAACTCTCATCCATGGATAAGAGCAGACCTTGAGTTAAGGATATGACAGGTAATGGGTACATGCACAGTCATCAGTTTGAAGAGGAAATTAGGCCAGACTCTAATGATGGACCATGAGACAGCAGTTTCCTCTCCTCCACTCTGGGAAGTGGAGCCATAGAGTTTCGTGATGAATGATGCATGAACCATACTGTCTGCAATATGTTTTCAGCGGAGATCTCAACCACTGTGTGCCTAGGCGTGTTTACAGCCAAGGTGCGTGTCTTATTGCCTCTTGCCATAATTCAGCGTGCTTCAAAGGCACTGCATCACTCAGCAAAGCAACCTGGTGAAACAAACAGCATCTTCAAAAGTGGGACAGCATGACTCTCGACTCTCACCCAGACCTTGATTTTCAATTCTGTTTTTTTGGGCTTGAACTCATCTTGTTCCAAATGTTATTCTCCAGAGTCTGGCCACAACCTCAGTAGGGATTTCATTAACAGCTTAAAAAAAACCCAACAACAGCACACACAGAAAGCACTTGCACACACATGCACAGCTATACAAAATGAGTCTGCCATCTCCCTTCCTCTGTGCAATTTCTCACTTCCTAGTCGATGTGATTAGAGTGCTGGCCATGATGGCAAACATGATGAATTATGAAGCTTTGGCTGGCTATCAGCTCTCAGCTTTTATTTGATTACTCATGACCTTTTGGGCAGATTACACCTCACTGTTTTTAGACTGTATGCCATCAATTGTGCCTTGTCCTCTCAAGCAGCTATATGGCCCAAATAATGGAATCCCTAGATTACATCCTTAAGGCTGACCTAGGGTGAGGAGTGGGCCATTTCATATTGCTTTGGGACTTGAACTGGGTATGGACTAGCTGACTCCAGACCAGTGATCATAATTTGCCATATAAAGGTAATGTCTGTTTTTCAACACCCCATGACTTTTTTTTTTGGTCCTGACGTGCCCTCTGGTGGCCTCCCAAAGGCACTATGATAATAGACATTTAAATATGTTAGCACCCGCTGATCCAGGATCGGTGTGGGTGTTTGATGATAAACAAAATGGAAAGATAGGGAAATTTGACCTTAATATAGCAATATGGTAAAAGCTGAAATTGTGTAATGTTCCTCAAAATTCTTGTAGATCATAATTGGATCATCATTATGAATCTATCTATCTATCTATCTATCTATCTATCTATCTATCTATCTATCTATCTATCTATCTATCTATCTATCTATCTATGACTAGGCTACCTTTTTGTTTACATTCAAGCCAGGTTACAGTGGTTCCCATAAAGAGGTCCTATTTTGTGTTCCTCCAAAAACCATAAAAGTGAGAAACAAATTGGGAGGTAGTTAATAAAACTGCTTTTGGCAAATGAGATAATTTTCTGCATGTAGTGACATAAACAATAAACAGCTATGAGATTCAAGCTCCCTCCAGTTACTGTACTGTGACCAAATGATGATGAGAGCCCAGACATTGTGACTAGCAAAGCTTTCCATTCAAATGTTTCCCAGATGTGAGCTAGTTAGCAAATGTTTTTCAGCTATTTGGTTTTCGGTATTTATATATATATATATATATATATATATATATGTGTGTGTGTGTGTGTGTGGGGGGGGGGGTGTATGTGTATATAGTGTATGTATGTAGGTATGCATGTCTTATACAGCGATAAATATAAAACAGCCACAGACTCCGTTCACCATTGCAGGGCTGGATTAACATGGTCAGGGGCCCCTAGGCTACAAGCTGCTGTGGGCCCCCAACACCCCCGTTCCCGGTCCCCCGTCTGCCCGTCCCTCGTCCGCCCACCTTAGGCTACATCTATTTCATCTAGCTAGATAGATAGATAGATAGATAGATAGATAGCCCTAGATAGATAGATAGGCCTAGATAGATAGATAGATAGATAGATAGATAGATAGATAGATAGATATTTTTTGTTTTGTTTTTTGTTGTTTTTGTGTGTTTTTTTGTTGTTTTTATTTTATTTTATTTTTTTTTATATTATTATTATTTTTTTTCAAACTATTTTAAACTATTAAACTCTGGTCTTTTGGGCCAGTGAAACAGAACAGCTAAAACTCAAGGAATTGACAACTTATCACAACTAATGCAACTGAATATTTGAATGTACATGTATGATATATGTAGGCCAGATATAATGAAAGATATTGAAGACAGGGTAAAGAAAACTAATGATCAACAACAACCAGCTAAAGATGAGCATGGCTCCAGTGCATCCACGCTAGCTAGCGTGGATGCACTGGAGCCATGCTCACTTGCCGACTGGCATTCACTCGGTTTAAAAAATCCGGTCAGTTTCGGCATATTGCTCAAGAGAGCTTGGCCTCGTTGGGCTTTTTGCCGCTGCGCTTTGCGCTTATGGGCACCGCTTTCGTATTTTCTTTCGCTCATAAGTACTGTCGCTGTTCAACTACAGACTGACACAGTACGTGACGCCTAACGTTTATATATGAAAGGCGGATTCCCCATAACCAATCAGTGTCCTTGGTCTGCTTACTTGTTCTGATGGTCTGGTGGATGGGTCTGCTGTAGGTAACAGGTCCAGGTCTGCCTCCACTCACAGTGCGAACGCTGAAGTTGTACAGTCTGCCAGGGTACAACCCCCCAATAATACGACGGGTGGGATTTGGCCCCGCCACAGACAGAGGGTCCCGCGGCAACCACTGCAACTCAAAGTTGTCATGGTCACCAGTGGCTGGAGTGTGCCAGGTCATCTCTACAGAGTCACTGGTGGCATCACCTTTGAATAACACTGATGATGGAGGCTCAGGAACTGCCATATACAAAAGGAAGACATTCATACACGCCAGATTCACTACACAACCCTATAGAAACAATACACATTATACTGGTTCACATCTATGGTTCTTTTCTTGAAATCTATTTAAATATCAACTCATATTAATTAAGTATATTAGAATTATATATTTATCATATAGTTATTATATTAAGATATTAGAAATGGGATATTATATAAATATATGTGTGTGTGTGTGTGTGTGTGTGTGTGTGTGTGTATAATTTACTTATTTATCTATTTATTTCAAGAATTCAAGAATCAAGAATTTTAATATATAATTCTTGAAAAAGATAAATACTTTAAAATATACATCGTAGTAATTTCCTGTCTCATAGTCCGTTAACAGGAAGAGGAAAAGGCTTCATTTTCTGACTAAAGTACTCAGTCTATCAGTCTATCATGTACATCTATCCTATAATATCTTCTCCTACCCTTTCTTAGACTAGCCCATCATATTTCCTTATAAGTCTATTCTCATCAGTTATAAACGATCCCTATAAATACATCTCATATATGAATATCCAAAAATAAAAAAAATTAATGTTAGATTTCAGAACAGTACTGACCAGTGCGTCCAACAGCCGTGGCAGTATTAAACAACTCTCCACTGCGGGTCAGAACCACAGCTTGGTAGAGCCTTCCTGGCACCAGGCCTTGAAAGTACAGCTCAGTCTGTCTGGGATCCAGCAGCTGTTCCTCCTGCAGGGAGCCATTGGGACCGTAGAGCGATACATGGTACTCACTCAGCTCCCCTGCACCCCTCCTCCAGCTCAGCCACAGACTGTCAGTCTGACCCTGGTGCTCCACCTGCAGAGCCACTGCCGAGGCAGGGACTGCCAAGAGAAGAAGAGACAGAGCGAGAGAGACAGGTTACATCTGATCACAGAGAACAGGAGAGGTTTCTTCACATTAATGAGTTCAAAGCACGTCTAATCAACTGTTTCAACTTTTTTTGTAATGACACCCTAAAGTATCTGTTTCTGAACCCCCTCTGTCTTTGAGAGAGAATTCTGTGGAGGAAAAAGTCAAGGATCCACCAGTACTGTAAGGATGAATCTTGAGTCTTAGAGGGATTGTGATTCCTGAACCTGGCACTACATTTCTGCTTATTTAAATCTGCAAGGAGGTTCTGGATTACTCATAGCTAATACGGAGTAGAGCGGCTTAAGTGACAGCATATTGCCTTATAATTGCAGTGTTTTGATTTTGCCCAATGCCTTATGCGAAGTACAAAACAAAAACCACTCAGTAGCATCCTTATAGTGTGAAGCACTACAAGCTACCAATTGAGACTGTCTACATCTGTTTGCCATATTGTATCTTAATATACTGGTGCTTCTTTACTCATGTATTGTGACCAAACTAAACACATTGTTAGGTTTGGGCCTTAATGATAATGATCAACTGATTTGAATGTGTTCTGATTGCATTTCACTCCAAGCATATGGTTGCAAATTAGCCTGACACGTGCCATTAATCAGAGCTAAATACACTCCCTGTTCTAAACATCTATATCAAAATTAAAAATACTTCATCAAACCCAAGACTAGGAGTGCCATTAGAAGAGACTGTTAAAAAGAAACAAAGAGACAGAGGGTAATGACTCATGACGTTCATTTGCATATAGATAGTGCCCGTTGAGCTATGAAATTGAAAGTGTGTAATGTTGAGAGACAGCACTTCTGTGAGAAGGGCAAGTCCAAATTCATTATGAAATTGGTGAGGGTGATAGCAGCAAATGAAGATGACAAACTGCATCATTACGTTTGACTAGATGAAGCTGTTTGAAATGTTATTTGGAGGACTGACAGAGCACACAAATGCACAGGCATGTGCATGTACACAATGTCATATGTTCCTAATGTTCTCATCAAGAATTGGTTTCTTTTTGATATATTTTCATTCTTTTTCGACAGACTATTTCTGTCCCATTTTAGGACTTCTTTTGGGTTAAACCGTCCAGAAGCTCTGACAGCTGTAACCAGAGAATGTATACATTTAAATTATGCTACTGTGACTTCATTTTCTTTAAATCTTTCTTAGTAAATTCAGTCAATATAAGAATTACAAGTAATTATTCAGCCATTCCATTTTATTGCACATTGAAGGGCCCTTTGTAAGTTGTTTTTTCTTTTTTAATTAGCGTGCCGTTAATTACTTATTGAATTTTAATTAAGTTCCATGTTTCTTTGCCTGATGGTTTTATAATAGGCATTGTCCCTAACCTGAAATAAACAAAGAAAATGCCTAAAGCAACAGATTTGTGGGTTTCGATCACTTACTCTAGTTGATGGATGGGGCAAGAGAGGAGATGTATAGCGTAGTAAAGGTGGAGTGCACTTTCTCACCTGTCCGAGCACTGATGGAGGAGTCATTGGTCATGTCCCGGCGCCTGCTGAGTACCACCAGTTTGTAGAGGGTTCCAGGTTGCAGGTTTTTGAAGACACAGCCACGCACTCCTGGGCCCACCTTGCTATGGTCGTGTAGAGTCTCATCACGATTATACAGATAGAGGTCGTAGCTGTCCACATAACCAGCCGATGCATTCCAGCGGAAGGCTAACTCATTGGTGGTGTTGGTTCTCACACTCAGCCCACTTACTGCTGCTGGACCTGAACAGCAGAGACACCAGACATCTGGCTCTACACTGCTTAGTACGACCAACAGAACCTATGTTTTATATATATATATATGTATGTAGAATAACTGAGCCAACTGTCATATGTTTAAGCAGACACATGGTTTATGTAAATGTTACAGCGCTTTATGCAGTTGAATCTATAATTGCTTTATATCGCTGAATGTAGATTATCTTACGTGTTTGTCCCTCTGCAATAGCATCTTTACTGTGGACACCACCACTGAGGGTTTGAACAAGGACTTTGTACCACTTTCCTGGAGTGAGTCCCTCAAAAATGTAATGACTGACACCAGCGGAAAGTGACGCATTAGAGATTACAACATCACTCTCTTCCAGCAGCTGCAGTCTGTATCCATCAAATACACCCAATGCAGCCTCCCAGGTAACTGTTAGACTGTGAGTAGTGTGTTCAACCTGTATGGCAGTCACCATTGAGGGAACTGAAAGGTAAACACACACATGCACGCACACACACACACATGCACGCACACACACACACACAGACACAGTTTTCAGGTATTCAGTGCTGTGTTCTGGACTGGCAGGGACTGTTCTGGGCTTGTTTTAAGGAAATTGACCATGATCACCTGTTATCTTACTATTTGCCACATTGAAGTATGCTGCATATCAGCCCAGTGTCTTCTTTGCAATCAAAAATGAATCAAAAGGAACATAGAATGAAAACACGTATTCAACACACTCTCTCTGACCTGTTCTTCCACTGGCAGTGCTGTTGTTGATCAGCTTCCCACTGACTGACTGCATTGTGACTGTGTATAACTGGCCTGGTTGCAGATTCTGAAAGTCTGCCTCTGTGACATGCTTGGGGACACGTTTAGTCTCCAGGAGATGAGAACCTTGGAAGAGTTCCACTGTGTACGAGTCTACATCTCCCTTTCCAGGACTCCAAGAAGCCTTCAGAGCACCAATGGACGATCCAGGGCCAATGTGAAGGCCCATGACCTGGCTGGGTACTGCAGGATTATGGAAGAAAATATACATGGTTATTAGATCTTGTTACTAAGACAAATGCAATCTAAATGTCTCTCAGTTTCCCTTCTCTCGTGGACTTCTTTTAATGTACTTTGCAGCTGACAATGAGGAATACTATTATAAGAAGCATTTTTTATTCACAGATGACCTCTGTTATATTTGAAGTTTGATAACACATTTATATCATAACGACTTACTGGTGCGACCCTCAATAAACTGGGTTCGCTGGTAGGGTCCGCTGAACGTGGACACCACCATCTTGTAGAGTCGTCCAGGGGTGAGTAAGGAGAACCGTTGTTCCTGGGCCTCATTGCCTACGGTGGCCTCAAAGACACACGTGTCATTAAAGAGAAGCTGGACCTTGTAGTGGTCGACGTCTCCCATAGCTGAAGCCCAGGTCAGCCGGAGGCCAGTGGTACTGCGGTCCGCCAAGGCCAGAGCCCTCACTGCTGCTGGGACTACAATACACAAACAGGGAGTTAGCAAATTATCTCTCAGCTGTTCCATATTTCACGGATAATTACTTAAGTACACTAGCAAATTAATGCTAAAATATAAGTTTACTGTCCCTATACGGCTCATTTATTTTGTACACTGAAAAAAATGCACTCTCCAGCTGTTAAATATCATAACCGAGATGAGTATTTATATTTCATTCACATAGAAACAAGAAATTAAGGATTACATTTTACCAAGCAGAACCAAACAAATCTTGAATTGCAGATTTACTTACATATACTCAGTTCTCTCAAAGGTGTGTATTTACAAATGCATATTTTCAATCATATAACATGTAAAGGTTTAGTGCTGATTCATCAGTAATATTGTATTTTAAACATTTGATCAAACAAGGTTTGTTGTGTAGATGCAGTATTAACCACAAGAGTGCAGTAAAGAACAAATCAACATGATGAAAATCTGCCACAATGTATTGAACTCCCACTACTGGCCATTAGGGGGCAGTACAGTATTAGACAGCATTCATGCTTCATGCTTCAAGCATTGACCTGAAAGCTAAAAACTGAGTTTACCTGCATTTGAATGTAAAACAACTACAATAAATAAGTGAGTGGAAAAATAACTTTAATGAGATTTATTCTGAAACTTTGTAATGTTAATTACTAATATAAATACATCTGTATACTATATGTGCTGCAGTAGCTGTACTCACAGGTTCTCCCATCCGTAGATACACTGGACTCATACTGGCCACTTCTGGTACTGACAGTGACTGTGTATAGGCGACCTGGCACCAGCGAGCTAAACACACACTCGTTCAGGGAGCGGTTGACTGTCTTATTCTGCAGGAGGGTGTTGTTATGCTTGATCATAACGTGGTAATCATCAAAGTCACCCTCTGCATGACGCCAGTACACCTTCAAGAAGTCATCTCTGGCTGAGTGGATTGCCGTTGGACTCTGGACTGTGGCGGGCTCTGAATAAAGGAAAGAGAAGACACACTGTCTGAACTTTGGGTGAAAACTGTCAAAGAGATTCTTCCTAATTTTACACTGTTTTTAGCCCTTTTGGATGGCATCTGAAGTATAAAAAGTGAGAAAAGACTTTTGATTTTTGGATATTTATCCATTAGTTAAGATGCCTTTTCATTCAGCTGAACGTACGTGTACGCCCTCGCACTGCCGTGTGGTTCTCGTAACTGCCACTGCGGGTAGTAATGGAGATGCTGTAGAGACGACCGGGCACCAGGGAGTTGAACATGCACTCTGAACTGGCCTTGGACACTGCCAGTGTATGGACAGTCTTTTCTCTGTCCTTCAACATAACCAAATAGCTGTCCACTTCACCAGGTGCTGCTTCCCAGGACACACTCAGGAAGTCTGGACGCCCGTTGTTACTGACCGTCACGTTACCCACGGCAGCTGGCACTGTGGAGAAAGAGAGGGATTTACACAAACATTTTTGATTAAATAAATGATTTGCTAACTACCAAATGTAATTACAGTATAATAATAATGTCATTCATTTTTAAATTGATTTATTTAATTAGATAGGAACAGAAACAGATATAGAGGCAGAGAGCAAAACTTAAAGGATTGAGGTTTTGTTTTTTTTGTTTTTTTAAACAACTGTGTGGTGCAGATACATCCTAAATAACTGCAACTAATCGCCGACTAGAATACCTAAAAGTCCTCTTTAAAGAGACTGCTCAATACAGTAAGGGCTGTTAAAGAATACTTTCAATATGTCTCTGCATAATACATCTCAATATGTCTTTTCTTTCCAAACACATCAAAAAATAGCCTTGGTTTTACAGTCATCTCTATTTCTGCTCCTGTGTGCAAGTATGTTCTTATGTTTTAAAACAGGAAGTCCTTTTTCTTGTTTTTTTATGCAATTTGTGCAACCAATTCTTCAGCATAAGAATTATGTTTTGTGTTGTGTGTGTATGTGTTGATTTGTCAGTGATTTTGTGTGGTATATTCAGAGGTTTCTCTGTTTGAATAATCTATTACACTTTTTTTGGGGGGGGTGGGGGGTGCCTGAACACTTGTGTAGGGCAAATAAGATAAAGCATTTACATGGTGCAACTCAAAAAATTGGACTTTGTTGTGGAGAGTATGAAAATGATTTAGTCCTGTAGTCACCACCACTGAAGGACATTGCTTACAACAAGTGAAATGTTAACTGGAAGTGGTGTTGTATCCAGTATTGTTTGAACTAGATCTCTGGAGTTCATTAAACGTTGGAAGTACATGGCTCAAAATAGCTGCACAGTTCTCTGGGAAAACAATTCAGTCAGGACAGGAAGTCTTTGATAAAGCCCTTGATTTTTTTTTCACCTATACCAGAGCTTCCTGAAATTCCACAGATTCCCACCACAGTAGAACACAATATTCTTTTCAGAGATCTAATCTCGCAATTAATTTCTGAGACAATAGTTCAGCCATATTTAATACTTACAAGTTCTTGTAAGGGCAAACGCGCAGGGTTACACAACAGAGCTCAAAAACAAACTCTTCCTCTTCTCACAGAAAAGAGACTTGTATCGCACAGCTATGGTGCAAAGCATTGGCTGATACTGGGAGACCTCACAATGGTAACATATACCCTTCAGCACTGAAAATGTCCGCTAACTACACATGAATGTTGAACTCCATGGTCCTAATTTGTATTGACGTACCTATATATCAGTGTAATTCTGCTGGTAACATGTTTTTCTCTTATCCTTAATTTTATTTTTTAAAGTCTTAACCTTTTTTTACTTTTAGTCTTAACCTTTAGTTTTTTTTTAAGTACTTAGTGGGTACTTAGTACTTAGTTTTTAAGTCTTAGTGGGTGCACGGTGGTGCATTGGGTAGAGCGGTCGCCTCACAGCAAGAGGGTTGGGTGGCCAGGATCTTTTCTGTGTGGAGTTTGCATGTTCTGCCCGTGTCTGTGTGGGTCTCCTCCGGGAGCTCCGGTTTCCTCCCACAGTCCAAAGACATGCAGGTCAGGCGAATCGGAGATACTTATTAATTGCCCCTACATGTGAATGTGTGTGTGAGTGTGTTTGTCTGTGTGTCTGCCCTGCGATGGACTGGCAACCTGTCCAGGGTGTTTCCCTGCCTTTCGCCCAATGAGCGCTGGGATAGGCTCCAGCACCCCATGACCCTAATTAGGGTAAGTGGCTTTGGAAATGAAAGTCTTAGAGATTCTCTCAGTCATTATATGTGGATGGATGTTAAAATTAAACTAGTGATCAATTATGTAAACCAAGTCTCTTTCTCAAGACATTGCCATGTCAGCAGTCAGAGGTGTTCTTTTAAACAGTGGACTGTATTTTGAAATGGGCTATGTAAGGTCATTAGAGCACTGGCTACCTGTGCGGCCCTCTGCAACAGCCTGTTTGGACTCCTGTCCTTCACTGACAGTAGACACTAGTAGCCTGTAGGAGGCACCAGGCTGCAGGTTTGGCAGGTGGCTGGCTGTGGCATTGGCTGGGACTGTCCTGTTTAAGATGAGTTTGTTGTTGTGGAGGAGCAGCAGATGGTAGGAGTCCATATCCAAATCCATACCGGGACGCTCCCAGCTGGCTTGCAGGCTGTTGGTGCTGCCATGGTTACTCAGTCTTAGATGCCTCACTTCCAAAGGCACTGAGAAAGTTAGAATTAATTACATATTTATAAATGTTCATGAACCAGTGGAGGTCAGTATTATTATGCTGTGATACAATAGTATAATGTCTTTTGATACAAGATACAATGTCTTTTTGGGACATTTTCACAGAGGCTTCAGTAATGGAAGACCTCACCTGTCCTGCCTGTCACTGAAGCAGAGCTGCGGAGCTCTCCACTTGTGGTTGTCACAACGATGCGGTACAGGCGTCCAGGTGTGAGTACATTAAAGGTACATTCCCTCATGTCCCGAGACAAAGTCCGAGTCTTAGAGGCGGTTGTGCTATTGCCCTCGTAAAGCTCCACAGTGTAGCCATCACGAGGTTCAGGAGAATGGTTCCACAAAGCGCTGAGAGAAGTCTCATCAACATGACGAATGTGCAACTCAGACACAGGTGGAGGAGCTGAGAGAAAGACAGATTGAGAAGCAGGAGGGAGGGGGAGGTTCTTAAACAGTTTATACAATTAAAAAAGGCTAATTAGCTGGTGTAATTACAATATAATAAGTACTTTATTCAGTCTTCAAGGTCAAATATTTTTGAAGAGCCATGGTTAGCCTATATCCAATAAGTATTCTAGGCAATACTAACTGAACTTTTCTCTCACAGTCACCACACAACCTCCACCTCGTGTGTGTTATATACATTTAATGGACTCTCCTCATCCCTCTAACGAGCTATTTATTCCAAGGGTTTGACCCTCTCATCTTAACTCAAGAATGCCCCTCAACATTTTAACTACTAACTACAGTTAGGTTGCATTTTCTGTTAAAATTTGTCATCCATAGAGCTAAAAAAAATGGTAAAAGTTGTACCTAATCCTCCATGGCAGTAGGCGATGTTGGACTGTAATTTGCTCTCAACTACTACAGCAGCATTGTATAGTCTGCCTCGCTGCAGATCCAGCCCACTGAAAATAAACTCCCGAATGTTCTTCTCAGCTGTGTGGTTCACCAGTGTCTGAGAGCCGTTTAGCAGCAGGATGCGGTAGTATTCCCACTCTCCACTAGGGGGTATCCAGCTGATCTTCAAGGCGGCTTGGTCAGCCACGCCCTCCATCATTAGCTGGGACACCCGACCTGGGCCTGGGGATCCAGTGAGAGAAGTTTGATCTGAGAGTCAGTGTGATTTGTTTGGTGCAGCAGTTTTGACATAACTCTTTATGAAAATACCCCTCTTTCACTCTTACATCAGATCATGGCAATCACCGTTCTACCACATTTTCATTCTGGTCCTGAAATCTAGTTATTTAGGAACACTGGAAATGGCCAGACAATCAGAAACTTACAGGTACAACTGCTAAGCATGAAGGAAAAACCTTATCTATCCACTGGAAAGTTGCTGGATAAGATTCTTCAGTCAAAGCTAACTGCTGCTGTGCCAATGAGCAAAACACGGCATATAATTTCTCCATAGGTGTGAGCTCTGTACCTCTGAATCAGAGCATTAACTAACTGAATGACCCTGGAGTTGACAATTAGGGAGCTTTCCTTTGGGTCCCCAGGACTGAAGTTGAAAAATACTGCCTTAGACAGGATTATTGCTTAATCAATATTTGGTTTCAGCATGCAGATTCGACAGACTTATGGTTTGAATGGTGTATGTCACTCACCAGTATTTCCTGAGATGCTGGTTTGGTTTGAAAGCTCTCCACTCTTGGTGGTGACTGTGACTCGGTAAGTCAGACTGGGAGTCAGGTTAACAAACAAAGTGTCAGTTGTGTTTGGCGGGAGAGTCTTCACCTCAGCAATAGTGCCAGGAGCTGACAGTGTGACTTGGTAACTGTCAACATCACCCAGAGCATGGTCCCAAGACACCTTGAGACTGTCCTGGCTACTGTTGTTCTCCAGTCTCAGGTTAGATACAGCAGTAGGCACTGTATTGGTATTGAAAATGGAGAGATTCAGTGGCTAACAGAGACATCGCACTCAAGTCCAGAAACAAATATAACAATATGAGTGATTAACTGTGGTAAAAGATCTGTGATGCACAGTGGGGCAACTCTTTGATTTAGCATCAATGATTTTTGGTTGAATGATCTGAACACCCATGGAAAAAAAAGTATAAGTTATTCTGAAGGTTATATTCTGTGAACTTTTGAATAACACATCCACACATTATTGTTCAGTACGTATATGCATCCTCGGCTTAGCAGAGCACAATAAGACATTTTAAAGTACACGAAGACATTTTATTCCTATATATGCGCTTCACATGATTTATGTTAGCTAATGTACATCAGTTTTTAAACCACTTAAGGCCATTTAAGATACACAAAAATGGTTTCAAAACCCTGTAGCAGAGACTGACAAAGATTTTTAACCAACGGGAAAACACGATCGGGTGCAGTTATGAGTGAGGATGTTGACAGACATTTGAATGAGCACAGAATGCCGTTTGAGTGACATAACAACTGCGACAAAAACATCTCTCAAACAACAATGGCAGAGCATGGGAATGGTGTTGTCTGACAGGAGGGATCTGGGCAGTGAAGGGTTGTGTTTGGGGCATTGGAATGACTTTAAAAGGCATTGGATGCGTCAGGCACTGAATGCATGACACAGTGAGGAAGAGAGTGACATAATCAAGGAGAATGAGAGGTGTCCAGCAGGGCGTCAACCAGACAGCCTAAAATACCACGGGGAAAAAAAATCACATGCTCCATTGCACAGTTATAAACATCGTCATAGAGAGTGAGAAACAGAAAGCAAGCGGGGAGAGGGGTGAGAAAGGAAGCTGGAGTCAGAACCAGGTTCAGCTGCAACTATGACAACCACACACTTTCCCACACAACACACTGACTGTAGAAGGGACTGCTGCTCTCAAGTCGAGTTTTTCAAGCATTCTACTAATGCTAAAATACTAATACCAACAAAGCTGCCCTGTTCTGCTTTTGGCATCACACCATATTGGGCTATAAAAGCCTCACTAGCTACAGGGAATTAGGGAATTATTTGAATGCGATGTGATCCTCAGCAATGTGGTAACTGTATGACATCTACAGCCATAAATTAAAATCTTGAATTTTTTGGCACTAATGGTATTGGTTTCAATACTGGAGTGATCAAATCATGCAATGAGCAAATATTACAATACCCCTGGGGCAAACTAGTCCAGTCTTTCCTGCATTTTGATCGCAAATCCATTCCTACGTCTATGTTTTGTGTGCATGTTCTCTCACTTCAGCATGTGCTGAGGTTGTGCATCCCATTATAAAAGTGAATCCTGCTGCTGTAGCTTCATATTGTTACGGATGACTTTGTCTGCAGTAAACTGGAACTTAAAAATGTTTTGTCGCACACACTGGCTAGGATCCTGACTTTAGAGGATTTTATACAGAAACCAGTGGAGTTCAAAATAATTTTAATTTTAATATCTGTGGTGGCAGTTGGTTACTGGTTTCTGGAAATCAGACTGGGAAAAGCTCTTTATCAGTGTTAGAATGCATGTGCTGTAAGAGGGTACACTCCACTTGAAGCAAACACCTTTACCTGTTCGGGCTTGTTTGGAGAAGGCGTTTTGTTGTCCCAGTGTCTCAGTCACTACAGTGATGTTGTAGAGGTGCCCAGGGATCAGACTACGTATGTAGTAGTTTGTGGTGGTGTTCCCCAAGGTGACATTCCATGTAGCATTCCCACCC
The DNA here is from genome assembly GCF_902362185.1 of Chanos chanos. Lineage (NCBI taxonomy): Eukaryota > Metazoa > Chordata > Actinopteri > Gonorynchiformes > Chanidae > Chanos > Chanos chanos. Next base: position 27,510,464 of record NC_044495.1, read on the forward strand.
TGACTGTCCTTGAGCAATAGCCGAAACTGATCTGCTTGGCCTTTCCCTGGGTGCCAGGAGACATTCAGGCTATTTGGGGCCCCAGATACCCATATGCTTTGAACAGGTGTGGGTCCTGCAAAATTAACAGATGGACAGATGTTGAGGTATGCTATCTGGGTCAGTGATCATCTCCACACGGTTTTAAAGGCCCATGGATGCAATATATTTTCTGTTTACTGTACTGTCTACGGGCCGTTTAACAACCAGGAGATGTGGACCTCGCTCCACCGTATTGTTACTTCAAATTTCAGGGCGAAGAAAATGTCTGTGATGGAACTTAACCAAGTGAGGTTCTTGAGAACCTAATCCAATCTCTAATCAAAAACACCCTATGATATCTCACCCCATCTCACCTCCGAAACAAGGCTAATATGAACACTTTACTTTGATCTTTATTAACCAGCTTTCCAGAAAATACTGTCACCAAAGGAGAATCAGGTCAGGAATAGTGAGGTTACACAATGCTTGAGGAAAGGTGTGGCTCTGGAGCTTTGGAGTGCGGTTCTCTGTAAAAAAAGTGTAAGGGCAGCTAACGATGAGATGTGGTGGCAAGATAGGATTGTTCTCGGCTGTTTAAAAACCGCCTGGCATGGCAGGGTGTTGGCCTGCCTGCCAAGAGGACATTGTGGGAAAGGAGGTGAGGAAAAGCAGAGTTTTTCAAAATGGAGAGTAAAACAACTCAGACCGAGCTCTCCCTATAGGCCACCGCTGTGACAGGGAGCCAGGCCTGTGTTTATGACTTCCTCCCTGGCGCCCCATTAGGAATGTATGGCCTGACAGAACCCGTTACGGGGAGACTTGAACAATGTCTATATATTTATAAACCTCTGTCTGTAAGTTTAATGAAACCATAGTTATAGATTTATAAATCCACAACCACTGTCCATGTCTTTCCATAGCGAAAATGTCTTTACATAACATAGAGTGCTACAAATGTGGTAAAACAGGGTCTAAGGTGCTGCTGTTTGCTGACAAACTAAACATACTAAAAGTCTTAAAATAAATTTTTGAAAAGAACAAAAGAAAAAAACACCTATCATTGTAACAAAAGGTTCAACTCCAGGGCTAAAGTTGTGACATTTACAAATTTGTCACTTCGTTTTCAACCCGTATTGTTGAATTTAAAACAAAATGCGAAAAGAAGCCAATAATCTTGAAACTGATAATAATCCACTGATGGTCTGGTTATCAGAGAGATTCAGGTGAAAAGAACTGGCCACAGGCTGTGAAGGTCAAGAGAGCAGCGCGCATTCTTTAACCTGGCGGTCCGCCAAAGCAAAACACAGAGTCTCCCAGTATCCGTTAGAACACAGAAACAATAGGGCAGGAAGGGCTGGGGAAAGGGGGAAATATACACTACAGGTCAGACTTCTGTTCTGGGCCCATGCCAGAACACCCATACACACACACACACACACACACACACACACACACCGAGACACACGCGCGCGCGCACACACACACTGAGACACACACACACACACACACACACACACACACACACACACACACACACACACACACCGAGACACACGCTGAAACAGACACAGACACACACACACACAAACACTGAAACACCACAAACAAGCTTAGAAACTTGCATAAAAGATACATATTTACTAATATGTATCTTTCTGACTCTCTATCTCACACACATATGCACACTCTGTCCCACACACACACACGCATTCATGCACACGCACATGCACACACACAGTTAATGTGTCCTTCTCTCTGTCTGTGTGTGCATCAGCAACATCTTCTCTGCTCCCTCACTCTCACAGCATAATCCCAGTTCATACAGTTCACAACCAAACAGATAACATGCACAATAATGACAAACATTGCCTACTTACGAGTTGGTAGGGAAACACTGGCTTTCTCCCCATCTTTTCCTGATGTTATCATGAAATGATACAAGGTGCCCGGCACTAAATTCCCAATGTTGCACTCATGTGTTTTGCTATATTCCTGAAGTTGGACACAATCTTCTGTGTCAGAGGACTGATCCTTAGAAGTCACCCTGAAACTGCAGTCTTCATCTGAGGTGGTCAGTTTCATTATGATAGATTCTGTGGTGGAGATGCCTTCAGTTACATTGATGCTACAGCGTTGCGAATTCACCCCAACTATACACTGAAAAAGAGTTAAAACTGCTGTCATTATTAGGCAAAACAAAACAAAATGAAAGACATAAAAACATAAAAACAAAACCTCCTTACAGAAGCAAGACAATAGGAGATAATTGCATGGCAAACTGACAGTTGACAACTGAGCTTCATTCCACCAGTCAGTCAACTAATCAGTCAATCAGTCAATCAATCAAATGACTTACCAGAATAATAAATGCTACCAAAACTGTAGTGAAGGTAGTTTTATATTTCAGCATTTTGACAGTCAATTATTAGATGATCTTCTCCTTGTTCAAAATGGTTCTTAAAAACATAATCCCTGTGTCTCAGTGATGAGTGGAAATGTGTTCTCCCCATGCGGCAAATGGTTTTATTCGACTTTTGAAATGGTACAGAAAAATCCAGGTTTGTAGCTGGGAATAGGCCTCTGTGAGAACACTGGGCAGAGGACAACTGCTCCCACGTTCTCATGAGCTCCCAGCAATCACTTGTGCGTGCGAGAAAATGGTCGCGGATATCCTCAATCAGTCCAGCACTGCCTTGGCTGCCTGTGTAGGAGTCAATCCAGAGGCCAAGGAAAATAGAAATGCCAAGAAGCCTGTCAGATGGAAGTGTCCACTTGGATAACGAGTTTGCTCCAGAATGAACTCAGTTTCAATTTTAGCTAGGTTTAGTGAGCTTTGCTTGGTTAAAACGCCAAACTCGTGTTCTTTTCAGTGTCCTGTGTTTTCAGTGCGTGTGTGGGTTAGAACTTTCCCCAGACAACAGGGTAATGGTAGCTTTGTTCTCTCTGTCTACTTTTAGGCAGCCAACCCACCTCTTTCCTTCCTGCCCCTCCTAACCCTCTTGTTAAAAAAGACATGACATATCATTGTCTGTTGCATTTTTCTTCTCTGAGAACACCAGCCATTCCATAAATTTGTTGCATTACACAATTTACTCTCTGAATCAAAAGTCTTTGATGATCTTTTGATCTGAATTAATTGAGGAAGGCCACAGCTGTGCTGGACTCTAAGACAATGGCTTATATTAAAATCTCCACCAATCTAATTGGCATAAATCAGAAAGCATATACAGCCTGGCAATAAGAAGTCAAAAACGACATTTTTTTGATTTGAGTCACAAAGTAGTATTGACTCTGACCTCCTTAAGTCATTGTCAAAATGGAGGCACATAGGAAGCAAGGTCAGGACAGGCCGGATGTTAACATAGCACCTCTCTTTCAGAGCTTTCACTTTACGTGTGATTGGCTCACTGATTGCCTGACTAATCATTGTTTGCTATTCAACTCTCATCATACAGGACATGTAATGAAATAACTGTACCCATGAACCAAGTTACACACTTTTGCCTTTTCTTACAAAGAAACATTCAGTTCACTAACAAATTAAAAAAACAACAACAACAACAATAACAAGAGAGCATTCTACAAATATTTGAAAATATCTGAAGTAAAAAAAAAATGCAAAAGTGTGATGTATGAAATAGATAACCCCAAAGTTTTGAAGTTTTGACAGTATTTTATTGGCAGTGTGAACAACAAAGTCAATATTATAAGTTTCAGTACAGGGCAGTCTCTTACCTGGTGACAAAGCTTGTCTGGTCTGTTCAAGGAATCATTTCTCCGTACAGTTCTTATACATAAGGACACCAGAGTAAACTGAAAGTCCAAATGTGAAATATGTAACACTTGAGTGAGAGATCTTGAGATTATGGTTTAGGCAACGTGTCCTAAGTGTGCACGATTTGAGAACTCAAAATGTGTCCGTTTTCTTGAGTACGCAGTTATGGATTTGAATGAAAGCTGGTCAGTTTCCAGCTTTCTTCTCACAGAATGAACCAAGCACATTATATTGTTTTTTTTTTTTTAAAAAAAAAGAAAACGACAATTCAGAAGCTTGGCTGATTGAGGCGCATATATATATATATATATATATATGGCATATAGTAGCTTTAAATACTTACTATTCTGGTTATGCTGGACAGTTACAACATTCAAGTTGATGAGTGATAAATAGAAAAACAAGTAATTGCCTTGCTAATATGGCCACTAAACCCACATAGTGCAAAAATCACTACAAACAGTAAACAGTTATGCACCGACAGCTACCATGGTTACAGACCAATTCAGAGGCTTTCTGCACTGTACCTGCTACACATATTGAATATAAATTGACAAATATACTTTTTCCCCCAAAAACTTTGTATCACAAATAACAATAAAAAAATTTGAACATACAAAAAAAGTGTCCTAAAAGTTGCCATAGTGATACAACAATCATGACGCCTTCTCCAAAAACCAACCAACCGAACACTTGCAGTTCCAGCAGCACAATCCTCATGTGGTCCCAAATTATACTGCCACATCATTTTAAAAGCACTTTTATATGTACATATTCATCCAATAACACATTTACATGTATATAATGAAGACATTATATTGACATAATATATATATAGAGAGAGAGAGACCACAAAACATAACACACTCCAGCACTCAACACTGGCATCCCATCTCCAGTAAGAAAACCGAGGGGATTATAGTGACAAGCAAGAATAAGCAACCAGCTCTAAGTCAAGTTAGACCTTTCATAGACTGAATTAGCAGCCTGCAGTTGTATCTAAATTTTCACCCCTTTCCAACTTCAAAAAAAAAAGTAAAACAGAAAAAGAAAGATAAAAGCATCGCTTATAATACCATAGGTTTGTGATCTGTAAACATTATTTCGGATTTAAAAAGTATTCCAGAGCCAGAAAGTTTTCATTATGCTATTATGCTATGTGGTCTAGTGGACATTTAAGAACACCTTGTTCAATAGCTACTGAGTAAAGCCTCTATTTAAAGTAAAGGCATTGCACTATGTGTACTGTATAGATTAAATCCCCCCATTACAGTCAATGTTTGAAGATTACTTTTCTATCTAGCACTGTATTGGAATTCAAAGAAGTGGTGTTCTAGGATATGCATGCATGCAGGGGTCCAACGCTTCATTGTCCTGTGCAAGGTAATATGAGTCAAAATATAAAACATTATTTAAATTCATATTTTTACAAAAATAACATCATTAGCATTTCACTTACAGATTATGATTCATAATTCAATATACAAACTACATTTTCACATATTCATACTGCACCATTGATGTAATGACACCACTGCTCAGAGGTTACATATGAGTAGTCATACTAAGTGCTATAGTCTCACATAAGAACATACACTATGCAAGACATCAGAGGTTTTTGTTTTGGATAATCATGTGTTCCGGCGAGTTAACTGTGAATGCGTTTTTTAAAACTTTGACAGGCCAAACTTAACCTAAACTAGCTGATTTTGGTGTGTATTTCCTAATGAAAGGTTAACCTAATTTTTTTTAGGAAAAGTCTTTCAAGGATAACCTCACCAGGATATTTAAGTTAACGGGTATCCTGTTTGCATGTTTGTTTTACTTGAAGTTTCTTTATGGATAGACTTGCTTATGTAACTGCATTATATACTTCCCTTGAGATGCTATGGCAACGGACATCATTATGAGAATCTCCCACTCAGGTCTTCATATATGATGTGTTTAACAGTCTTCAGTTTTCTTATGTACATTAACAGTAGGAACTCTTGAGTTTTAAAAAAGTATGAAATGAATAGATTACCTTAATTTAAATACTAGTGCCATCAACAGCTATAGGCAGAGAGAAAGGTCCGATATGGGTGTAGGGCGTACTGGTGGGACATTATAGTTTCATCAAGATCGGACAGAACCGCAAAAAGGCAAGATGTTCACAAAGGTCTCAGAGGCAAGTAAAGCTGCTCACAGGACAGTGAGGAGAGGTGAGAGGAAATACATTAAATATGCTGACCAGTCAGTGTATCTTCTGTTAGACAAGGATTTGCCTTCTCTGTCAAACTTTGCCTCACAGTACATCAAGGTCATCAAGAACCCCTTTCGTGTTTCTCCTAAAGATCCACTGTTGATGCAACTGCCAGTCTCGAAAGGCAACAAGTGACCTTTTTTCAGGGTCCTCCTTCCAGGGAAACCTGGTGAAGAGAGACGATATGCCGCGGCCCACTCTCACTGGCCAGCGTCGGCAGAAAGGCGGCTCTCATAGAGGCAGAGGGCATGATGGACAAACTCATACTGCTCTCCAGTCTGGATCATTCCACCCCTGTCATGCATAAATAAGATAGAAATCAGAGGGTCAGGCCCCAGATCTGTGTTTAAAGGAACAATTGATTAGAAATGCCAACAGTTTCCCATTGACCTTTTAAACAATAAATGGCTACTTTGACCTTTGAATTTCTGAGCTGCATGTTATCATTCTAACCAGTCCCCTTTTTCAGACTAATATAGTCTGTCTCAGTGTAGATTTTTGCGCAGTCTAAACAAAACGAATTTTCATGCAAACCAGCTGTGTTACTCAAGAGAATAATGTTGTCTTCCAAAACTCTTTTCTGGAAGATAACACATTCACATGCTCTGTTTTCATACCTATCTCCCCTGAGCTGACACACAATCCCCAAAATGTCCACGACTCCTTCCGCCTGCAGCTGACGACAGCCTATTGTTGTAGCGATGAAGCAGCCGGTACGCCCAATCCCAGCACTACAAACCACAAATGGATTTTTTTAAGGAAATGTTGGTTCACTCACCAAAAAGCACCTGTAGATTTCTCAAATGAAGAATTGCTCTTTAATAAATATGAACTCCAAAACTGGACAGCACATAGTGCGCGTGTTTTGTGTCTCCTCTACCTGCAGTGAACGATGACTGGGCCTCTGGAGCCTGAGGCCTGCCTGTCTCCCTCCACATCTGCCATCAGCTGGAGCAGGGGCTGGGCACTGTCAGGGGTCTTATGGTCTGGCCAGGATGTGTACCAGTAGTGTTGGACCTTATGACTCTGTCCCCCTTGCTGTAACACACACACACACACACACGTTTTGTCAAGTCTGATGCTACATAGGAGGTAACATCAACATATGAAGAAGGCTCAACAGAAATACACACCTTGAGTGTGAGAGTGCGGACAGTGTAATGGTCACACTCTTTGACATTGTTAATGAGAACTTCAACTTTCCCATAGATACCCCTCCGCTCTGGCCAGTACAGAACGCATTTCTGTAACAGAGAATATCACAGATGGCCAACTTCAACAAATACAAACATACATATAAACAGGGTGGCAATCATTTTGAATGTTTGTTAAAGATTTTATGACATGCTTGATTTGTGTATTCTGACCGGCATATATTTAAGAAAAAATATTCAGAGTTCCATGTCACCTCATTCTTCTCTTTGAGTTTAGTGATCATGACAATAACAGGGCTATCTTCCTGCCAGGCCATCTGCCAGAAGTCATTCACAGTGTTGATCATGGGACCCTGTGTGGCAATAAAGGCTTTCTCGTGTCCTAGGTAACCCTGTATGAGAAGAGTCAGCACCTCATGTTCAGGTAGCAATCACACAAGAACAGGCAGTGATTTCATCAAACATTTGCCTGTCGTAAAAACACATTGCACAGTTAAAAACTGACTTTTTTTTAAGTGACAATTAAAATTTTTATCTTTGGAAAGGACGATTCTTGGAAAATATATAAGGTATCATGATTCTTATCTTGTCTTTAACAGTAAGTCCACAACCACATCTACATTTTTTTTCATCAAAATCCACGTTAACTAGATCCACGTTTAACATGAAATCCAAAAATTTCAACACCTATTTTTTAAAACGACATTACCAGCACATTGAGGCATGAGAAATAGGGGTGTAAATGCCTAATTAAGCAACACAGAGAAGAAGCAGTTAATCTGAAGTTCATGTTGATGGCTCTACATATATGTTTCTGTTGAACAAGGCAGGGCCATGTCCTGGCATGCTGCTGCACTTTGCGTGGCTTGAAAGAGAAAGCTAGAAATTCAGCTTCCTGTCACAGGAAAGGCCATGATTGTATAGGAGGCCAGCAGAGCAGATGAAGTGAGTTCACTAGTTCCTCTGAATGTGGCACTTCCATTCTTTAACAGACTCTCTATGGTAGCAAAATAAACAATGTCCTCTACACAAGATTTATTACCAGAGAGGCTTTGAGATGTTTATTTAATTAGAGGCAAAATCCTTAAATAAATCAAGCGATGGGGTGCATTTGGAGAGGTTCCTGGCTGTGAAATAAAGATAAGATATGAAGCTCTTAAGAGGTAATGGACTTACCCGTATGTAGTTGGCATTTATGTAGCTGCTAAGAGGGTCGTACATGTTCTTTGTCCTCAGCAAGACTCTTGAGTGGGGATCTGTACCGTGAGGTTTGGATTAGAATTCTCATTGAGAGTTTTCAGTAAGAGAACACATCATCAGTATAAGCCTAGACAGAGCCTCATACCATAACACATTTGTATCCAATTTTGTATAAATTTTCTAATTTTGTAATGATTTTAAAACTTTCTGAATGAATATTTTACTTGGTGTATTACTTCATGGAGCCTAAGCCAATAAAAGCAGTGCATATAGACAGTGGAAAAACACCAACACATACAAATACAGACAGAGACAAGACACAACATCCTGTTTCCCTTAGAGTGTTTCTCTCATTATCTTCACCAGGTCCAAATAGCAGTGGCTGCATTTTCCCCTCAAAGCAGGAACACACTTACATGAAACCATATACAAAGACATGGCTCCTCTCGCTAGAATTTAATGGGGCATTTTTGCAAGCCTGGCATGGCCTTGCAGTCTAGTGCAGTGCTCTTGTACTGCCATTTCTGTTCATATACCAAGTGCTTGGGACAGATGTCTTAAGACTGTGTGTGTGCCAAACACTTATCTCTATGATTGTTCTCTTTGTTCAGTTCAGTTCTCAAGGCTTGGTGTTCCTCCAATCCAGTTTTATCCTGTTGGACTAACGGTGTTACCTCAGAGCGCTAAAACGGAAGGAACACCTCTGACTGCGTGTATTGATAAACCAAGCCCATCCCTTGGGTTACTGAGGGCAGACCCAAAAATGCAAGGCAGGAATGGCTACACTGTCCAGCCAGTGGGTTACATAATAAAGCAACGCCCCTCAGAATTAGCAATCCACACAGAACAAGCTGTCCCTGGGACCTACTGTGTTGTTCTAACACTGCATGCACAGAGGCCACCGGAAAGACCAACTTGCAACATACTTGCTAATCTTCATCCCTCAACCCACATGCCTAATAGGGAGAGGAGTGGCCCTTTTTCCCCTCTGTTCCATGGTCATTGGTTAAAAGGGGGACTTGCTGAGACATGACTGGCTGATAATGTTTTGACATGGATCCACCCTGCTCTGTGGCAATCCAACTTCTCTGTTTATTGGGGCTTGAGGGACCTCTGACCTCTTGTGAGATCAGGGCAGGATTGCTTTCTTCAGGCCATCAAGTTGAGGCACAACCACATCAGGCTAGGGTTTTCAAGGGATAAAGGACCCTGGGAGTTGTCTCACACTTCCCTGGAATGTTTAATTGGCTTATTTCCTGAAAGGAACATCCATGAGGCTAACAGACTACTGGCGCAAAAAAAGTCTAACCTGGCCTTCTGGCTGCATATCTCACACAATCCTGAAAAACAAGGCATGGAACCATGCATCCCAAGGCAAAACTAATCTTTATTCCTGCATGTGTGTGTGTGTGTGTGTGTGTGTTTTCAATCTTCATTACATGTGTTATGCTCCAGGTTTCAAAACTTTTTCACTAACTGGATTTGACATGTTCGCTTTCTCCAGAACAGATATACTAATGAACAAGTCAAAAAGACATAATACTGCCCTGATACCTTTTGCCTTCACCTGAAACCATATCTACCTTAGCTGGGAAAGAAATGTATTACCAAGTGGATGACAGATCATGTATCACATCTGTAATTATGACTGTTTCTGTACTAACTTGGCAAAATGCTCCGGTATCTGTTCTTGGTGCCATGACTGGGGATGTCCAGTTCCTTCGGATCCACAAAATTCATGGGAATTTCCTGGGAGAAAAACAGTTCAGAAACATTTAGCTAAGCACAATGATTGCAGAATATTCAAGATAATTACAAAGACGAAAACATATTGACATGAGGATATCAGTGCAATGTGCACTAAGGTTTTTAAGTATCCAATGGATCTATTGTAAGGTCTTAATTTGAATATTGATTTGAACAGAACATAAAACACAATAACCTTTCTTAAATTTGAAAAAAAATGTTGCTCATGTAAAGGTCTTGACAGTCCATGTCATTAACTGATCGACATTATGCATCTTGGTATCGCCAAAAAGTCTAGCTACATATGAGTCATTTCTCAGAGGGTGACCTACAGCGAATTCGGCATGCAGCTTCTGTGTGTTCAGCACAGCCTCACGTAGCTGCTGCCGGGACAGGGCGCGGCCTGCCGACTGCAGGTACTCCTGAGCGGCACGCTCACGAGGAGTGGCCACTCCGCAGTTCAGTGGCTCCACTGAGCCCAGAGCACTCATGTCCAGTACCAGAGACACATTGGAACCTCTCCTGCAGATCACACATAAGAGTTGCACAAATACAGTGGAATCAGCAAATACTTCATCAAGCATAGTTCAAGACCTGGAAACCCAGCGGACCAGATTCAGCCGTAAACATTGTTAATTAGCGTGATTAGAACTGATGTGTTAAAACAAAAAGGAAGACGAATGCAGAGTACCAACAGAGTACAGAGGAGCCCCAAAGGCTGGAACTGAGAAGCTGACATAGATCTATGTTTTTCTGTTGAATCCTGATTATCCACTTTAAGGGACAGTTTTCTTCCAGCACCAACATTCCTGATTCGACGTGTCCTCTAGACACGTGGAATCACGTCCTCAAGTTCTTGAATTGAATCAGGTGCTATGTTTGCGTTCCCTGCCAAGAACTGTTTTTATTTCATCATTTCTTAAAACTGAATACAAAATTTTGATCATATGATTTTTCAAACAAAATTTCATCAATTTTCCCTATTATAAGACAAAAAAAAAGTTTGCTAGTATCTACCGGAAGGCAAAATGTCTCAATATTTGGTATGTTCAGCATGTGACTTAAATGCAGCTTGCATTCCACCTGGCTTCTACAAGTTTTTTACAGAATTCAGAATCAGCATTATTCCAGAACTTTTTGAGAGCATCCCTAAGAGTGTCTCGTGCTGTTACAGTGTGTTTTGCCTTTTCCCTTTGAGTGTTCAGTGGGGTTGAGGTCTGATGACTGTGACGGGAAAAGCGTGCGAGCAGCACTCCCTGGCCCTCCTCAGACTCTACACAGTCCTGGCACCGTTTCAGTGCGTGTCTGCAATCACAGCCCTGCTGGAAAATGAATCCTCTTTCACACGGCTTTAAGCTAGATGGCATGGCCTGCCTCTGCAGAATAAGGCGGTACTTGCGTATGGTCTGACCGCAAGCGCAAACCTTACATTTTGATTAATTTGTAAATGAGATTTTCTTCCAGTGAAATTTCACAATTGTTTGGCCCGTGCAATGTTTACACTTGTTTGGTCATCAAAGAAGTGGTCTTGAAACTGCTTTTCCCCTATGAAAACAGCAGTGTGCCAGTCATCTTTTGATCATACTTTTACTAACTGGGGCAGAGTGTTCTTTGTTCAGCTTTGAATCTAGGATGCAGATGCTGTTCTGTCTCAAAGATGTGAGGTCAACACACTGGTCTTTAGATGGTGAGGTCACTTCAGGTCTGCCTGGTCTTTGGATAAAAATGACTGGTATTGTGAAAATCTCTTCAGTGTGCATTGTGCTACCCAATTATAAACTTTCTGTTTAACCGAAACCTGGTGCTAGGATAGTTTTTCAGCACCCTGGAGAACAATGTGGCCTTGAAATCTTTCATTACGGTCCTTTGACTTTGTTACAGTCAGAAAATGTTTCTTTTCAGAAGTACTTTTCTAGCAGCACTAGCAGTAGAGATGATAACACATTGAGGACCATATTAATTGAGTCAGTGTTTGGTATTGTTAAAATGCCAAAATTTACATTGTGTATTAGGAGCATACATGCGTCACGACTTTAATGAAATATGTGGTGTCACAGCAATTTAAAAAAATGGTGTGCAAACAAGATTTCTGGAAAAACTTCAATGTCATACAAGCATTTCTCAAAGAGCTCAAAGTTTTGATTTGTATTAGTTCTAAATACTGCATTCTTGAATAATAAATATCAGTTGAGTAAATCTTTGCAATTATTTAGATAAATTATAAAATAAGCAGTTCTCGATAGTGGACTTTTGAACCCTACTGTACATGAAATGTTTTGTCAAATGGATCCTGCACTCACAGTATCACAGAGAATATATGACCTCTGCCTTAGCTGTGATTAGGTTCCCTGGCTTATTCACATGTTGCATTCTGGGGATTAAAGGGTTGACATAGGATTGATGCAGATGATTTGCTGGCACTGTTATCATCTGAGCAAATGCCAAACAGGGTCAATGCATGTGCCTGAAAAACTGAGTGGAAAATAGCAGTGAGGAACAGAAAAACTTTGAATTTACTGTTATAATTGCAGAGCTCATAACTCTGTCCCATCCTGTCTGGCTAAAAGAGACAAAGCTAAGCAGATGCTCTATTCGCCCCTGTGGGCTCACTATGAAGACCATCTCCAAGGGCAAGTTGACCTTACTTTACTCCTTTAAAATCATCCTGTCACTTTGCACATCTGCTTGACAAGATTGCTTTACTGTTTACTCAGGCTCAGTCTGTGAGCTTTAAATACACCAGTCAATGTTAGTTCAGGACTGCCGTGCAATAACAACCCACCCAGCTCCTGGGCACTGTTGGTCACACACCAACACACACACCAAATCTCTAACCTCCAATGTAAGTGCTGAAAACCAGAACTACTCCCTCCCCTTTCTGCTGATCCAATATAATTATTTGTGTGTCTGAGATTCTAGAGCAATTTGTGGTTGCTACCGGAGTCTGATTAGCTTTTTCCCTTGAGGAAGGAGGACATCCATCTGCAGTGTCAAAAACATGACATGCTTGAAGAGATAGATGAACTTCTAACTCTGTCTGCAAAACACTTGATCAAAATACAGGGTCAGTTCACTTTGGTCCTTTCTGGACAATCACACAACTGATATCAGAATCAACTTTTTATGCCAAAAAAGCAATGTTGAGATATGAGTATGACTGAGTAATACATTTATATTACTTTCATCGCCTGATCTTACAAACAGTATAAAATCAGATATGAAAGACCATCCATTTTGATACTGAGAAAGTCAAGAGGATTAGGGCTCTTCCTGTCTGACGTTTCTGGGACGCACTCGCTCAATAATTAGCCTCGTGGTCACACAGGAAGTCACCCACTTCCTGCACAGGAATTCAGCCGACACAATGCTATCGCACCTTTCCCTTTCAGACAGGCTGTGCTACCGGAGCAGTGCTAGACCTGAAGACACATTTTGCATACTTAATACACACAGACACACACACATTAGAGACATTAACAGTGTCACTGATTGAGTAACAACTGGACTACAAGACTTGAAGTGAACAGAATTGTCTTATTTTACACTTTATGGTTCGCCTAAGTGAGAGAACATTAAGTTCAGAGTTCAGAGCAAACATGCAAGTTATTAAAAAAATTACCATTTATAAGAAATTTCCAACATTAAATATTCTTTGTTCAACTGTGCTATTTTAGTTTTGTGCTATGCTTTGTTCAACCGTGATAATCTCATACACAGTATAATCTAACCTTCTGCACTATGAAGAATTCTGAATTCAACTGACCTTTTCTGTTATGTTAAACAGACATACACTGCGCCTCCGACATCAATTTAATGACATTCACAAGAGGAGCTAAGCATCATCCCACGTGTTTGTAAAATCAACCGTGTGCTAACTCTCAGAGATATCAATGCATTTTTTTTCCTCTCCCGCAATCCCTTCTGAATTCTTGCAGGAAGCAAGAAAAGTGGATTGAGCAATTTTTCACATCTTAAGTATCCAGAATTCATCGCTGCCATTAAAGCTTTTCCATCCTTGGCTTTCTTTGACAACTTCAGCTAAATCGTAATATTATTATCTTTTAGAAGAGTGTTGACAAGGTCCCCTGGAGACTCCCCCTCCACACACCCTTTATAAACAGATGGAAGATTACCGAACCTTCTAAGCTGTTGAAAGGGAAATCCAGCAAAGATGGCTTACACTACCAACCACACGTCCACGGATGTTTGCACCTGCCCTCCTCAAACAATACAAGGTGAAGGGTTAGCCCCCTAGGTAACAGCTGCTTTCTTACAACAACAATAACGGTCACTCATTCAATAAGCTACAGAAAAAGGACTGAACTCTTTGTTCTCGGCAAGTGGAGTGGCTTCCGACTCACATTCTGATGAGCTCTGTTACTTTTATCTGGTGATGGAAAATGGTTAACCAGTTGCATAACAATGGTGTTGTTAATAGGATTTTTCATTTTGACAAAATGATGCCTTGTGGGGTAGGCCTATATATCAGTGTTGTTTGTCTGATATTGTAAGGATAAGAGCTGAAAATGAGAGGTAAAACTATTGGTTTCAAATCTTTACAGTACGACACTATGCTTATTACTGACTAAATACGGATGCAGGTATTAACCATATCCATAGATCTAGCACAGAGGAATAAAAGAAAAAAATGAGATCTCAAAATATCTCTGAAAGTCCTTTTGGGGGGATTTGACCTTGTAGGTAAACTTCCAGTAGGTGGCAGTATAAAATAAATTCTACAGCATTTGCTTGTCTTCAGGCATTCTTCAGGTTTCAAATACAAATAATGAATGCATGGAACGATTGCATCTCAATGTACTATTCGTTGGGGTTCTGTCTGCTTACTTCATCAGATCTGAATGCTTTAAAATAAGAAAGGAGTTCTGTATCCAGCAGAAATGCAAGGGCATAGAATGATTTTTCTGAGAGAAGGGATGACAGTTCTCCTCCTTTGGAGGCACAGTACATACAAACTACTCATCAAGTCCTGTACCTGACACAGTGCCAGCAACTGAACTTCGCATCTCCATTTTCAGAGTTAAAAGCCCTTTAGACTGCGCTGTGAACTGCTCTCACCTCTCCTGCAGACCTGCAGCGGCCTTCATCCTGAAGGGAGAGGGGCTGGAGGACAGGCAAGGCCTGATCTCAGCGTTGGAAGGGCAGGAGGGAGCCTGAGGCTCCGAGCCGATGGTGGAGAAGGAGGTAGTTGAGGAGGTAGTGGGTAGGATGGGGTCGATGGCAGGAGGGACTGCTGGGGTGATGGTGGACGCGCTGGCAGGCTTGGGGGCCGGCTCGGCTTGCACCATGCTGCTCGTAAACTTCAGGGAGGGCTGGGTACCGTGCACGGGGACAGGGGCCAGGTGCACGTCCCGGCTGGGTGGGGGCTCCTTCAGCTGCCGTTCAGAGTAGTCGACCTTTTCCTTCAGTCGGTACAGCACCTGTGTGGGAGTGAGAAAGAGTGAGAGAGAGGTTGGGGGGGGGTGAGCACTGAGGGACAGAGTTGAACATGGAGGTAGCAGCATGACTGGCATATTGAATTAAACTGCTTGTTAATAGACAGTCTTTCCACCAATTCTTTCCACCAGTTCTACACAATACCAAACCTAAGAATTCCCATATTGGCAAGACATTTCATACAGATAAAAATTCTGTTATCAATCATACATATTCGTGATTTGCCTCAAGTAATTTTAAGATATTATGTATGGGGGCTAAATAAATAAATATTGGGGCATATGTGTCCATCTAACATATTTAAAAATTTTCATCTTTATTTAACAGCAGCTGGACCACAGAGTACACTTGCTCACTATAAAGAGCACTGTAGCAGGAGAAAGAGAGACAGGGACCTATTTGGGGGATAGTGCTGTGATAAAGGATCCAATGGCAGCCAGACAAAGTGTCCAGACATCAGAACCTTTAGTCTTTGTGGCCTAAGTCAATACTTCTGAACCAGTAAGTCACACAGTAAACCAGTAAGCCACAGTCCTAAACAAAAAGAACATGGACAAGGTTATAGGGATACATATGAAATACTTACTGTTGTAATGTCTCCTTTCAAACCTGTTAAACTTCAGCCTCTGCCATATTTTGGCATGAGTGTGCAAAGTTGTGATTGTAAAAGGAATCACACTTTTAAGGTACAACCTACCATCAGCAAGTAAAGCAGGCATTTCTAGATGTACTTTCACGAGTAACAAAAAAAATCTAGAATTGCTTGAGAAGTTTTTGCCTTTACTGCCATCTTGTGGTACCTTGACAAAAAGCCACTTAAATCACAAGCCCCCACACACTGGTGCAGACAAATACAAAAAATAATACAATTATATCAAACAAAGGTAAAGCTAGGGAAAAAAAAACTACTATCAGTCAAATCCTAAATGCAACTACATTAAAAAAACATGAACTTTAAGAGTAGCAATTTGTTTTACGGATGGTTCTGAGGCTATTAACCGTGGTCAAACTGTATTAGCGCACCGTCCCTCGTAAATCTAAAATAATAAATAAATCATATCATAAAAAAACAAATAATTTGAATGTCAAAGCATTAACTGAGCAGGTATAAATGCTTAAATATCAAAGCAATAAGATTTTACAAATGTGTTATGTTGCACTGAATGTCCAATGACATACTAAAAAGACTATGACAGTATGTCAGTGGAGTTAAATGTAGACTGAAAAGCTCCAGTCTCCTTAACTGTTGGGTAACATTCTGGCCAAACTTTCAGTTGAGAGATTACTGTCACTGATATTTTATACCGAGCTCACTTCTCGTCATCGGTGGGCATGTCTTAAAAGGATTTAGAGCTGTGTGTTTCAGCTCCTTCTTGTCAGTGGACAGTGTGGTCCGGAAGTGGGTTTGAGTGTCAACATAGTGTCAGTTAGTGTAAAAAGGAAAGAAAAATACAACCATCATGCTGTGAACCCTTCAACTCACACCCCTTTCTGATGGCTTTTTAATGCTTTTCATGTGCCTGACTCCTTAAAGCAGGTTAAGTGTAAAGTTGTAAGGTCAGGGTTTGGGGGAGTTTGGTGTTATGAGTGCTACTGTGTACTCCAGCAGTCCCATGCACTCACTGTTGATCATATCAAAGATTTCTGAGCTGCTTGTCTCTGTGTCACAACATCTAACCAACGGAAACCACCTACCTACCACATGTTTCCTTCTTTGCTCAAATTCTCTCGAAGCAAACCAAAGAAAAAAAAAAAAAATCACCCAGTAAGTTTGAATAGCAACACATGCCAGGAACAGAAAAGCTCTGTTAAATCTGATTTAAATTTATCATTAAAGTGATTGTCCGAAACATTCTCTTGGTCTGAGCTAAAACATAAATGCATGAGAAACTGGCTGAAGGTTATGAGTGCATAATTCATGCTGTGCAGAAAGCAGTGGAGCAGCAAACAGAGGGAAGGATGTTTCATGTCTCAGGTACTCCTCCAGGTTTCTGCAAAGCAGCACTCTTGTGCAGTGTTCTTAAAGGGATCCAAGCTAGTTCTGTAATCCCCATAATGGCTTAGGTGAGTGGGGCAGATAAAATCACTTAATGACATCAAGTGCAATCATTAGGGAAGGGATCACGAGTAGGAAAGAGAGAGTAAGACGTACCATCAAACAGGTGACGATGATGATGAAGATAGTGAGGAAGATGACCACTGCATAGAAGCCCTCTTTGGTCCACACATTGTCCCTCTCATGCTGGCCCTGAAGCACATTCTTCTGTGTATGGAGGAAGAAGAAGTGAGACAAAGAGAGAAAGAAAAAGTGAGAGAGAATGAGGGAAAGAGTAAGAGTGGAGCGCCTGAGCGCCATAAGAGACACTGACAGTCCTGTTTCTGTATAGTTACAACTGTCCCCACCAAGCCCACCTGCAACACAGAGTCCCAGTTGGCTTTAGAGAGCCCAGACAACCAATCCAGTCACAGACAGACAGAGAAAACCTCACCTTGCGTGTAATCTCCAGCCCGTGCACACACAACACGGACACACACAGAGGGTGAGAGTGTGTGCTGGGTTGCGTTTGCGTGTGTTCTCTGACAGGTGTGAAGGGTTCAGACAAGAAGCACTCTACTCTGGAGCCAAAGCCACAGTGACACAGCACAGAGAGATCAAGCTCCTCCTTTAGACCTGCCCACGACACCCCCCCCCCCCCCCCCCGCACACACATACACACACACACACACACACACACACACACACACACAAATACACAGACTTACCCTTTCATATTATTCACACCTCCAACACAGACATCATAACCTGCAAACACACACTCACTTTAACCTAGCAGCTCCATTTAAAAAAAAAATCTTGACACATAACCCATATAACCACAACACTAGTCTCACCCTATCTGATACTGGACTCAACAAGTCACAGCAACAATCTATCAACAAGTTCACAGATCTTAATACAGCAACCCTCCCCCATCTTCACTCATACACACATTCTCACAAACACACACATGCACATTTACACACCCACTGTAAAGTCTAATGAAGGGGAAGTGTGAAACCAAGTTGCTCGTTCTTAAAAGGCAAAGAGGCCGGAAGTGCTCCCTCCTCCCTCTTCTTGCTCTCTCTCTCTCTCACCCTATCTCTCTCTCAAATTAACCACTGGGGCAACTGCCTCAGGAGAAGACACGTGGTCTCATTCACCCTCAGCTATCGATCTGCAGTCATTAATGGAGTTGATTGGCCATTGGGAGGCGCCTGGTGAGCAAGCCACCTACATTAACACTGTGCTGGAAGCCCATACAGACCTTAACTAATGACATCCATGGATCACTTCAAATTCTTTAAATCTCATTGGTTTGATGTGACGTCACTGTTCTGAGTGTGTGTGTGTGAGAGAGAGAGAGAGAGCGAGAGCGAGAAAGAAAATGAGTTGCTCTGGATTCCAAAAAAGAAAATAACACAACTAAGAAAATAACACAACTAACATAAGGCACTTCAGCTTAAGAGGAAAACATAAGAGTTTTTATTGTATAATTAGTGTCTTAAGCCAAGCATTTGCAATGAACCAGAAAATATTCCAACAAGTCACGAATCCTCATTCATATAGCATGTTTATCAAAGCTTGCTAGGCAATGATTAGGGGGAACAATTGTCCATTGAGCTAATTAGGAAGTTAAAATTTTACCAGTTTCCACTTTAGAAACATTTCCATGTCCATAATGACAAAGTGCTTCACCCAAGAGCATGAGTATTTAACGAGGAGACGACTCACTCTGCAGAGCCTCTCAAGTGGCCCTTACCTTCTCACAGTGATTAAGACAGGGAGGCTTTCTTGCCAGACTGTGGGGGAGGGGTTTTCCTTTACTGTGTGCTCAGCATTACATTTACGTTAAAGCATTACTGAGAGCAAAAAAAAAGTCTTTGTTCTTGACTTTCATGTTCTGATCCTAACTAAGGGACGCTTTAAGGGAAGGGTCTAAGGCACATTCGTCAACTCAGACACTTCAGGTATACTAATACTGTGGTGACTGCTCTTATATGACACTATCTTACTGCTCATCAACAGGGACCTGAGAAACAGATTCACAGTTTATTTATCGAGCACAATGTAGCATTGTTTACGAGAGAGAGAAAGAGAGAGAAGAGAGAAGAGAGAGAGGAATAAAGAAACAAAAAAAAAAAGAAAGCATGTGAGGAACAGAGAAATGGGAATTGGTGGGATGCATCCTTTAATGTCTTTCATGAAAAATACATCCCTTTTTTCTGGATATAAAAGGCAAACAAATCAACAATAGAGAGGAGCAACATCAGAGAGACGGACGTGGCCTCGCTGCTCTGATCAAACGGGGCACAGAGCTGTCAAGTGCAAATCAGCACGCAGCTTCAAACAACAGAGGGAAAGACACACTCCCCTTCATGCCCCATGCCAAAGCGGGGCAGGAGAGACATTGTGACATTTAGGAAACACTTCCTGCACACACACAAATACACAGATACACACAAACGCACACACAAGCATGCATACACATACAAGCATTTATAGGCACATACCTATATTGTTAAAAACACACACTCAGTAATATGCAGTGACACATATTTGGCCACACACACATCCTGATGCATAAACACACACCTCAGATGAGATTTGAGTGATGCCAAAGTGGTCCAGGCTTTGGTGTAGAACATTAATATTGAGAGAGCGGATCACCTCCTCAGAGGACATGGGTTCAGAGGCTCCATCTCGACCTGATGACACATACAGCTCGATGCCGTTCTTCCGCTCCTGAGACACAAACCCAGACTAGCACATGTGACTGCTGACTTACAAAAGGTTTCTTATCTCTTCCTCTGTGTTAAATTCACTGTCTCACAATCCTACTCTTTAACATTCAATATTTTTTACACTTTCTTGTTTAGTTAGTTATGGTTTTAAAGATTAATAGACTGTAGTTTTGTACATCGTAGCATGCAGCTGTCCATGTATTCTCTAAAGAGTATGTTATTCTGGGTTTTTGACAACCCTGTTTTTTCTATAGTTTCAGCAGTAATGAATGAAAAAAAACAGCTTCTTGTTATTTTTGTGTATTTTTGTTGATATCACATCACATTTTGTTGACAGCACTTGACACTGAAACCCATTCACAGCTCTTCATGAGGCCTGAATGAACCGGATCAGGCGTGTGAGTGCTGAACTGGAAAATAAAAGTTGCAGTTCTCCGTGTTCCGTGGTATGGGTGTGAAATTCAGTGGTTTACTAAGCTCTCACATTCAGACGGTTGATGTGCACTTGTCTGGGCGAGATATCCAGTGCAGCAGCCACTCCTTCACGGAACGAACGGAGGAGAGTTGTGTTCAGTTGCCGCACATCCACCTGCAATGCCTGAAGGACAGAGAGAGAGGGAGGGGGAGAGAGAGACAGAGAGAGACAGAAAAAAGTGTCACCATGGAAACAAACCTGATCTCAACAAAATGTAGCAAATAGAGCCGCTGGGGTGCCTGTCAATTTAGCGGTGCTGGTGTGTGCAACCCGAAAAACAGTCCCCCCTCCCTTATTGTATCTCAAATCATATTTTTCAATACACTGCAGGGTCTGTGCACAGCTGCAAAGCTGCGTAGGCTGGTAGTACATGGAAAAGCCAGAGGCGGTCAGGACCTGGGGCAGTGGTTACTGAGGTGAAGGATGTGTGGCTGAAGGTCATGTCAGAAAAAGTAACACTGGGAGCATTTGTCCTCTCACACCTCAGAAGTAAAAATGATCACTGCTGCGCTGTACTGCTCCCACTCTCTGTTTCTGAACTCTCTCTTCAAGGAATGAACACACACACACGCGCATGCACGCGCACACGCACACAAACACACGTAGATACACACATAAAAACACCCACACACCAAACAGTAGCGCTCCATTCTCAAACAAAAACAACAAAATTGATAACACTTGTTTTTCACTCTTATTTTTTTTCCTTTGCGGGAAGTGTTTTTCTCAGCGGTGGGCTTTTGGAGGAAGCTGTCTGAAGAGTGTCTACAGGGTGTGAGTCATCTCTGTACTTCCCGTGGGTAAAAGCAAAAAAGCAAAGAAAAAAAAAACCCCACACACAAACATGCTAAAGTTATGGCCATATTTAGATTGAGACTCATCTCAAGAACTGGTCTCTCTCTTTCTATCTCTCTCATATTCTCCTGCTCTTTCTCTATATCTTCCTCTCTCTATCTTTTTGTCTGTTTAAGAGTGCTTGGACGAGTGGAGAATTAGGGTTTCACCGGTCAGCAAATGTCAAGCTGACTGCTGTCTGTTGGGACAAGAGGATGACAGGAGAATGGGAGGTCAAGGCAGCTGGGACAGGATGTGGTTTAGCACATTTAATTCATGTTAGCCTGAGTAAGAGTGACATGGGAGCTGAGTTGTGCAGCTCAGCTGTTAAAATTCAACGTGTCACTAAAAAATGCATATCACACTGTCTTTGAGAACAAGAGCGACAAGCAGAGACCTACATATGCATACATGCGTACTTGAGTGTGTGTATGTGTGTGTGTGTGTGTGTGTGTGCTGAGAAATTATGGAGCTAGGGTTAGGAAAAGGGCAGGAAGTAATTTGACTAGTGTGGGACAGGAGTTAATGAAAACCCTCGAGAGAGAACTCACACTCACAAACACAAGTACGCTAATTAACACATACGAACACACACACATACACACACACTGATACACACACACATGCACAGGCGCACACACATACACAGACACACACACAGACACACAATTATTTAAATTCAATCACAGATTCATATGGATAAGGTGCCTCTAAAAAGTGCAGAGCAACACAGTGGGGCTGAGACAGCGAATAGAAAGAAAAACTTCTGTAAAACAAGAAAAAACTTGCCCATGTGACATCTGAAATAAGTCAGTTTTCACATTTGATTTGTGTCACAGTTGCAACTTCAGCCCACAAGTCAGAAAACTTCTGAGCAACAGGAAATCTTTTCATTCACTGCTATTTCTCTGAGTCCTATGAGTGCTCAGGTGTACCAGTGGTTACTTGATGACAGGTATCACAACACACTTCATGCCCCACTGGGCTATACCAAACCCCCAGAGATCAATCGAGAGAGCAAACCACCATTTCCAGCACATACTGAAGACATATGTCTCCTGAACACTCACCTGATAAACCTGCCAGGAGGTACACAAACAGGCTCCCACTCCTTCATCCACCATCTCCCTCCGGCAGCAGTGAGTGACAAGGTGCTATCTAGACAAACAAAATAACAGTCTATCCACCTTGTCCCCCTTACGGCTGCAGTCTAAGGTTCCTAGGCAACCTGTTCTTGTAACACCAAAAAAGAGGCCTTAAGATGGGTTTCTTGCTCTGAGCCTTGTCCAGACATTCAGCTCCCTCTGAATGGCAAGACTGAGACGAAGAAAGAGGGAAACAGAAGAGAGAAGAGCCTCATCGAAACATCACCTGTTGTATGAGCAGGTCTTTGTAGTCCTCCTCTCTCCAGAGTGAAGCACACATGCCTGGAAGTTAGAAACTCCTTTGCATCTCAGGGGGAAAAAAACCTTCCCAAAATACCCATTACCTAGGGTACACTCTCGGCAGTCGCTATGAGCTCTTGTTTTTCCATTCCCCTCTGGCTCCTCTGAACAGTAGCTAACGGGCTCTGGGTTTTGGCAGCCAGTTTTGGTACACAGAGTGTTTGCGGGCCCTTGCGCTAATGCTTCTCCGCGGTAAGATCTGAGCGCCCTTGCTCTTTCTAGGTTTGTTTTTGAATCTGACTGTGGACTCTGAGCTTCTCTGCTGTTGCTGCTGCTGCTGTTGCTGCTGCTGCTGGCAGTGCTAGGTTGGTGTACGGTGGTTGGGAAATTTGGAGTCATTATGCTAATAACTGTAAGTGGTGGTAACGGGGGCCGCGTGGCGCACTTGAGGTAACAGGTGGTGGGAGGCTGGTGGGCCGGCGCTGCTCTTCGATGGGCCCCTGGGTCCCTGTGAGACTGAATTAGTGCTGTGACTCACCACTACAACAGGCCTGGAGAGCCGTGGGGGTTAACGATGGGATGAGGGGATTGTTACATGGATAGAAGTGCCCCCCACATTTCACACAGTTTAACAAATGACACTGAAAAATACGCGTTGCAATTATTTATCTAACAAAATCAACATTTTTTTGTTGTTCTTGGGAATTAAGTGCACCCCTTCGGCAATTTCATGTGAATGTTTTTGTATCCGAGAGTCTCTAACATTAATTCTAGCCCACTTTTCCACAGAGAGCTGCTTCAGACTAATATTGCACGTATAACAAGTCCATTCACAGTACTTTAGTCAGATTTAGACGATTTAGATCTAGATTTTCTTCTTTTTGAGTCATTTCGATTCATTTTTCTAGCCATTCTGTTTGCATTTGCACTTGTTTTGCATCACTATCCTGTCAGAGGACCCTTTTTGTGGCAGTTACAGCTTTTTTGACAGATGATCTCCCATCCTGTTTAAGTACCTTCTGACACGATGAGGAACTCCTGTTTGAATAAGTTATAGTAAAGCAGCATAATGCTTCCAACAATATGCTTTGCAGTTGGTATGAGGTTCAGTCTGTTCAACAGGAGTTTTAGATGGAGTATGACATGGAGTTTAATGTCTAATGTGATGTGATATTTGCCTATGTTTGATGTTACTGACATTGTTGAATTAAGCTTACCCACCTTACTGTACCGAAAGCAAATTCCACCGACCTTGGTCGTGGGGACATTAAAAAAACTTAAAAAAATAAAAATGATTCTAGATATGTGTAAAATATGACATTTGATGTCACAACCAAACAGATCTCCCTCGGACTAGTCAGGGCACACTGTTCCAGAAATCTTGCTCCACGCCCTGATGAATCTTTCATTTGCTTCTTCCTTCCTGATCTCGCATGTTGACCAAGTTTGTGTAATCTCTTCCTCTGAGAGCTGATTCATGCATACACGGATCAACTATAACAAACTTTAGTATCAACTTGAAGCATCTTTTGGCCAGCTCACTGGATGAACTTGCTAAGAAAGCCTGCTCTTGACAAATTGACAGTGATCTGGAATTTTGTTCATTCGCAGATAATCTGTCAAACTGTCAAATGACTCATCTGAAATTGCTCTCTATCTCTCTCTGTCTCTCTCTGCTAAACCATCCAAGCAAATTTGTTCACATTCCTCTTCTTCAACACTTACACACCAGTTTTGCTTCTAGTTGGAGGCTTTTAAAATCTTGCCTGGAGTGCCATCAGGCATTTTAACGAGCATCCACTTGTTAAAATGAGAGCTCTGTGAGCCGCTGCCATCAGCGAGCAAAGCTGGAAGTCTAATGGCTGAAATAAGCCATTAGTATACTCTACATGTGTGCTGCTGGGAGAATTCACAAGAGCACAATAAAGACAACAGCATCTGTATCCTGGCAACTGATACCTGTGCAGCTACCAATGAATTTGCAAGAGATGCTGTTGAGTAATCCAGACTAAAAACTCCTTTATAAATGAATGCACCCTCTATGTATTTTTTAATGCATTTGTTTGCTTGTGTGTTAAGTGAGGTGTATTAATGAAAAATATTGATAGTACCTGATGGAATTCAAAACATGTGGGCATTTGTTGCCCAATGTTTTTATTATAAAATTAAACTTTAAGAGCTCATGTAATTACCATAAAACACGTTTGAGAAAAACAGCTGCTCATTTTCTGAACTGAATATATCACCATGTACAGCATATCCGCCATCGGTGTGGAGTCTTCTGGGTAAGACTTGTGTGCATTTCCCCTACATCCCTAAAAGAGGAGGAGCCCTGATTGAATCTGCAGTAACACAACCTCCTGCCTCCTTTACCCTCTGTGTGTGGATCAAGTGTAATCGCATCAGCCTCTTTGCTCTTTCCCCAATCGATGCTCTGCCCTCATTTTCTTTCAAACCACAATGCTCCAGGTATACATAGAGGCTCACATGGTCTGAAACAAAAGAGTAAAGTAGCAAGAGCCACTGTTTTGCTTACCAGAGAGAATAAACTAAAAACACAAGTTGCTGGCTATAACTCGCCTGGAGTGACCTTGCTAGCTGATGGAAGCCTCATTGAATACAGTCCTCTTAATGCCATTATCCCTGTGTTTCCCATATGGTACTTCACTGAACAGGCTTCATGTGAGTCTGTAACACTGCAGGAAACTACATCAGTGTACGATCACCAATTTCTGTACTTCAGTCACCTTCACGACACAGTGGCTTACTTGTTTAATGTTACTGTTACAAGCATATCAATGTAGATTTGACCTCAAGTATCAATAGAAAGAAATCAGCATGATAAAAGCAGTAGCAGTTCTTTCTTGAAGGGATGGTCCAGTGTTGTTTCTGGGATTTGAGGAAAGAGACCTAGGCTCTGAGAGCTGTTTCTTTCTCTATTTTGCCTGTGACTTAGGGCCATGTTAAGGACAAGCCTTCAACGCAAGGGCCTCAATTAGCTTTTAAGAGCCTTTCAGGCTGGGGAAATCAGGCCTAATTGGATGACAGGAGGGCGGCTGGCACTGCTGAGAGCTGGAGTAATGTTAGAGGAAATCCAATTTAGTGCAATCACCCTTTCTCATCTCAGAGTGAGAGAAAAAAGAGAGAAGGAGAGAGAGAGAGAGAGAGAGAGAGAGAGGGAGGATCTAGTCCAGTCTAGCTGATATAAGCCAAGGGACAAAGAAGAGCCAGTATATACTAGCTGGATTCTGCATAGATTCACAATCACAATGATACTGGAGACAAACACTCAGGATTAAGCCTAGATTTGCCCTCAGTCAATAAAGTGCCCAGAAGCACTACAGGATGTTTTTCACACCTACACAGACACTGGGTCATGCTCTGATTAACAAATGTGCTTTTATATTTACAGCTTTCAGAACAGCTATTTAAAGGTCCATATCAATGGACAAATGAGGGAGTACGTGTACATCCTCTTGAAGACTAAAACTAGTAATAGACGTTACTGCTTTGTCCTACTGCTAGGATGAATGAATGAGAACAATATCAATAAGACTACATACCACTAAACACTGGCAATAAAAGTTAATACTTTTTTTTGTTTAAACAGTGAATGTGGAATATTTAAAATAGTGATGGAAATTCCATGTCGACTTAGCCTTAGAAAGTGGTGGCAGAGAAAATTTTCATTGCATTTATTCTTTCAGTGCATTTGATGCACAGTAACTCAATAATTTTGGTGAAAAATCTAAGAATGAACAAAAAAAGGAAAAAAAGATTTAAACCTAAAAAAAAAAATCACTTCACAAAATTCACAAATGCTGAAAAAAAGGCTATAGTGAATCCATATCTCAAAAGGGAAGGACTTCCCCTATAAGTCCCACAGAATTTAGATCACCAGCTAGCAGCCTCTCCTTCACTTCAGGCCTGACAATTTCTGACACATAGTGAATGAGACAGCTTTTACCCTGTGGTAAGAACGGAGCCAGGTGCTCACGGCTGAATGGCAGCACGCGACTGATCACTGTTGGTATGTTTGGCCTCCAACAGCCCAGCTCCCAGAGGCAGCTCTTCCAGTGCACTGCACTAATGTGTCTGATGGGAGTGCCACGTGCACGCTTTGCTCAATGGACACAACAAATACGTTTATACAGAAAAAAACGTGAATGACCTCAGCTTTGAACACGTGGACTCTTCACGCGTCACGTGCAGGCCTCTCTAAGTGGGAAAAAAAAAAATGCAAATGCATGCAAATGTGAATGACTTCATGTTGAACATAGAGTAAAAAACTTCAAGAGATTTGACGAGAATGAAAAAGAATGACATTAGCCCAGCACATTTCTGAAAGAACTTAGAGATCAAGACTGATCACTCAAGACTGTTTAAGCACACACACACACACACACACACACACACACACACACAAGATAAGTGAATGAATTGGGTTTTGTGCAATCTCAGTTTTAGATACTAAGGCTTTTAGTCATAATGAAACACTAGTCAGCAGTCAGCAGACTGGGTATTGGTGAAAATGACATGTGAGATTAGATGAGGATTAGAAGCTACAGCAGGCAAAACCTAGCAGAGTTAATCTGTGTAGTCTTATGATCTCACTTCCCCAGTCATCCTATTGTCAGAAATCAGGAGCTCCCAAACCAGTCTTGTATTATTGATATTACCTTATGAATGTCTTAATGCAAAATAGAACACAGTCACATGGGCAGACACTCTTTATAAATTAGAAATATGGGTATGATTATGAACATTCACCGGATCTGCCCTCAGCTTCCACATTTCACTTTCACTCTGTGCCCCCCCCTCCACACACACACACAAACAAAAATACACACACTCTCTCTCTCTCTCTCTCTCTGTCTTTCTGTCTCTCACA
Organism: Chanos chanos; assembly: GCF_902362185.1. Taxonomy (NCBI): domain Eukaryota; kingdom Metazoa; phylum Chordata; class Actinopteri; order Gonorynchiformes; family Chanidae; genus Chanos; species Chanos chanos. The sequence continues at coordinate 27,538,423 of NC_044495.1, forward strand.
CACACACAGACACACACAGAACTGCATTTGCCAAGGATCCAAACTCCCTTAAGGCCATAAACTTAAATTTACTATTTTGGAGCTTGACTTTGAATATCAGATATTCAAAATAACACACAAACAAACAAAATTTGCTGGAAAAGTCACTAAATAAATAACACTGCTGACTAAAATAAAAACATGCGCAATTTATGTGATGGAATCTAAATCCAGTGTCTGTCTATAACCCTGCCAGCATTTCTCTTGCACCATCAAGAACACACAGCTTTGACTCATCAAAAAGGCACAAGGACAGTCAAGTTATTGTTACTACATACCACACTCACCAGTTCTCAGATTGTAACATGAAAACAATTGATCCGCTTATGTCAGAAATGCTTTACTTATTATTACTCAATTTGCCAGTGATATAGTGCATCTGTATGTCTCATTCAGGTATTTCTCACTGTGGTTTCAATACCGATGAGATTTACTCATACTGACACTGCTGAGACTCGATACTTTTATGAGATATCAAGAAGTGCCAAAAACAAAGAAAAAGAGTGATTTTCTTGTATGAGTCTGCAATAGTTCATACAAGGAAGAGTAGATTTTCCTCTCACTGATAAACAGACACACACACACACACACACACACGTACAGAGGGTGCCACACCTGCAGTCTGCACCACATCCCCAACAACAGCACAGCCACACTGTGACATTTTCTCCCTCACTCAGCGGTCACTCTGATAGAACACTGAGGTAGATGATATTTCCAAGTGCTGTTAGCATATCCATGGTGATGAAGGAAGGAGCAGAGGAAGAGAGAAAAAGAAAGAGAAGGGAATTTACTCATTCATTCGTGTCAGTTCCTTGGTGCTAAGTGGCTCCCATTTATTTGACATATTCAAAGTTACATACACAAGGATGACTGCACTCTTAGCCCTTTCTGCACTTGCTCTTGGTCAGAAAAGGCAACTCTGTGACTGTGTGTGGAATGAGAGAGTGCACGCTGTGTTTGCGTCAACCCAGATGTGTGTATCTGTTTGCAGACCATCATGGTGTTGTCTTAATTCAGTGAGTCAACATTTACACTCAGCGCTGTCTTTTCTACCTTAACAGCTCTGACAGTTGCTATGAGAAGATATACGTCTGCTGGCTCCAAGTCCAGTCGTTTCACACTGGTAAAAACATGGTTTAAATTCAGAGAGCTCTCAGCTAGCTTTACAAGCAACCTAATGTGTATCTCTCTGCTTACGTTAAAGGGGCACTGCCTAAATCTGTTAGTCTCTGTCTCACTGTGTCTTTACAGAGCTCTACCCAAAGGCTCTCTCTGCAAAGATCAGATGGAGCACCTGCCAACAAGGTTCTCTATAATCAAAAATGAGACAAATAAATTCACTCTTTTTACAATCTGAGAATCAATCATCTTGCACATTGATCACGAGCTCTTGTTTAGTTGCCTCAAGTATATCGTTGCTAGATTAAAGCAAGACATGTTCTCAAGAGAGGTTCCCAAAACCTGTGTGTTGGGGGGGGGGGGGCGGACAGGGGGCGCGGATGACACCAAGCAAAAGCATGTCTTCTCTATTGTCAGTGCAGTTGACTATCGCCACCTGGTGGTGCACTACCATGTCTACAGTGGTGGTGGAGCCCATTATTGACATGTAACTTGGTTCTGCTCCATTCTTTTTGATGTTTCTACTCTCCCATATGTGCTATTGATCAGAGTTTAAACTGATAGTCCTTAAGGAGAGCTGAGAGTCACTTGAAGTCCTTTTTAAATCCTTCCTCCAAGCTCGAGAAGAGGGAGATCAAATCACTGCTGTCTGATGTAGTGCCCCATTAATTCAGTGATGAGGAGCTCCTGAAGCAAATCTCTCTCTCTCTCTCTCTCTCTCTCTCTCTCTCCCTCTCTCTCTCTCTCCCTCTCTCTCTCTCTCTCTCTAATGCCATCATAAGAAATCAAACTTCAACACGAAACGTTGCACATAATTAAACTTTTAAAATACCTAATATTTACCTCCCTGCAATTAAGTTTCAGTCTTTCCTTCTTTTCTTTTTTTTTAAATATTGTTAAAAATATGATGACATGATATCAAGGCAAAAACAGAACCACCGACCTCCACAGAGTAGCAATGCACACCACTGGTGTGAATAATTCAGAGGAACAGGGCAGACTGGGAAGATTGGAACAGTGGTGGGGAGCAGATGACAGAGCCACAAGTCTCAGTTTCTTCCATGGTGATGAAAGAATATATGAGACTGGAGAGCAGTATAAAAAATCTCCAATGTGATAACACACAAACACACACACACACACACAAAAGCCTTTATTCATATCCTAGTGGGGACTTCCCATTGACTCGCATTATCCTGTAACTAAAGAATACTAACCTGTCCCTAACCCTAACCTTAACCAAAGAAATGTTTTGACACTTTTTGTTTAATAAATAACAACAACATAGTTTAGAAAAACGTTGTCCTCCTAGTGAGGACCAGAATTTGGTCCCCACAATATAATTTTGTCAGATTATGCTACCTTACAGGGGACTTTTGGTGCCCAGAAAGATACAAATATATGGTATACACACACACACACACACACACACACAGACACACACACATGACTTACTCTGGATAACTGAGGCTGAAAACACACTATAAATTATCTGTGCACCATCTGTGAGGTTACACAACTTCAACAACTAGAGCAAACATAGAATACAGAAGGTGATGGACAGGCTATTTTCTCTCTCACTCCCTCCCCCTGTGGCTCTTAACCATTTTCATTCTTCAACACTCCTTCCTCTCTTTTTCAGAAACCTTTCATATTCCATTAACTGCATGACCAGGCTAGTGGAAGGCGATCACTGGTCATGTGATCATGTAAGAAAATACAAACTCACTCTCTCTCTGTCTCTCTCTTTCTTGAAAAAAAAAAAGACATTTAACAGACTTCTTGCACACATTTCTGAAACCATTCTTAAAAGATGCTGCGATACTGAGAGGAGGACTGCCGCTGGGGCACTTTTTTTCTCCATTCTTAAAAGAAAGCTCACTGGGTAGACAGACACTACAGCTATGAACACAGCACCCTGACTTACTTATGATCCAGGAATTTGTCACTGAAGTAAACAAACAGGAAGGCAAATGAGTAAAAAAGTCTCAACAACTTCATATGAATTCGGGGACAAAGGTAGGGGGTACTCCCTACAGATGATGTATGCCTCTAACTGACCCCCAGGAGTGCCACAGACTGCTGTGTGACATTAAGTTTGCTTGACAGGTGACTGAATTAATAATGAATTACTGTGAGACCAATGACAAACACTATCACTTCCTGTAGGAGAAGGCTGTGACATTTAAAACACAGACTGATTTACCAGCAGGATATACCTGTCTTTACTGTCGTGAAGAATATAAGCTTTTGAAAGAATGGGTTGGTTGCCTGAACTACTCAGATTACCACATATTATTTGTGATACAGATAGGAAATATTCACATGAACAAAACATGTACTGTGACTGAATGCAAGAGCATGCTAAACATTTTTCAAGGCTAATCTGTGAGGCAATAACATTGTGTTTGCTGCTGATAATGTTTTCCAAGTCTGTGAGGTCTTATATGGTTTCTATCACTTGTAACTGAAGGATGCAAGGTGTACATCAACCAAAGCAGAATTTTTTTTTATCATATCAGCTATAGTTCAGAGAGGCACGTATTCTGTCTACTGTTGATGGACTGTGTTTTGCCTGTAATGTGTTTAACTGTATGGGAGGGTACTTAAAATATTTCATATGTAGGGTCTAGATGGTGTGTATATTTTCCAGGAGTAAGTATATCATGTGTGTGTGTGTGTGTGTGTGTGTGTGTGTGTGTGTGTGTGTGTGTGTGTGTGTAGTGTAAGGTGATTTGCTCATAGTTTAGATGTGTCTTTACAGTGTGTTTAAAGTTTAACAGGCTGATTACTTTGCAGACACTGTCTACTGAGCATCCCTATATGGTTAGGGCAACATTCCAAACTGGAACTGAAGGGTTTTTTTTTCACTTTTGTTTTTGTTTGAAAATTCAGGAGAAAGAAGAGGAATGAAAAAGAAGAAGATGAAGAAGAAGATGAAGAAGAAGAAAAAGAAGAAGACGAAGAGGATGAAGACAAAGAAGAAGAAGAAGAAGAAGCAAACATAACATCTAAATATGCACGTGCAATACATGTGTACTCCATGCACAGTGTAGAATGACTATGCACCATATACAATGTAAACCTATGTGCCAAGTTTTATGTGTATAATGTGAAAACTGTGGAAGGAGATGGCTGGTAAAGGAGTCTTACGAAGAAAAAGAATGGTTCAGGCAAAGGCCTCTGCCCTCTACTATTTTTTGTGTTGTAGTTTTGAGGGAAAGAGAAAGAGACAAAAAGAGAGGAGGAGAGAAAGTGTGGGTGTGGGCAGGTCGATGGCATATCGATCAATGCCTCTAATAACACAATTTGTCATCTTTGCAAAGCCTGGGCCAGCACATGGCTGTACTGTATCTCCTTACTACCAGAAGATACAGTACATCTGCAGTACTGCCAGCTCCAAAGCACCAAATGCTTGGAAGTCCAGTCAGGTTTGGGCTCACTCAGTGAAATCAATATTTTAAAGAACTGACAATAGCAGTCTTCTTTGTCTTTCTCTTTCTCCCTCTTTCTCTCTCTCTCTGTTTTTCATTATATATAATGTACTTAATGCTACTAAAATGGGTTTAGTGTGTGGTAACTATTCAGTTTGTGTTTTTTAAGGAGTATGTGTATACTGTGTGAGTATGTGTATCACATGGGTAGATATGTGTATAGTGTAGGTGTGTCTGTAGAAGAACTGATAGAATATCGATTTCTGACTTTTAATGTTTTTTTCCAAGTCAACTTCATACAAATCTGTTCAATAAACAAGAAGTATTTAAAGAGCATCTAAGAGGATATGGTAAAACATCTAAAAATGATCTAACATAGGCTTTACATAGCAACTTTAAGTGAGACTGGAGGGCATGAGTAGGCAGTGGGTTTATTGAAGTGGACAGATGTGGACACCGAGGTAGGTGGCTGCTATATATAGTGACGGGATGCAATTAGTGGGGCTTCGAGGGAAGGCCTGACCATTTCTAAAATTACATTAAATGGAGGAGTTTGCACAGACAGTAGTTGGCCAGACTGGATGTCCATCACATTTACTTAAAAAAGTAGCTGTCAGATCAGTGCTCACAAAACGGTGTAAAAGCTAACCATGTGGCTCAGTATTACTTAAGCTGCATCAATCAAGACACTGCAAGTAAGAACTCCAGCATGTTCATGATCTCAGCATCACATAGACTTGATGATGTACATCAGCTCTCAGAGAGACAGGGAGGTTTGTATTGGAGTTTTTTCCTTACTTATTCATTGTATGAGCCTGACATTGAGGCAGATAAATACTAAACTAAACACACATGTTAACTCTTTTCTTGTGAAATCTGTATGATTGCAACTAGAGAATAAGGCTACACAAACAGGCTAGATCCAGCTGTACCAAGAGCATTTTACCTCACTACATTTTTCATCCATATCTTGATTTTATTCATTGATATTGTATTTGATGAAAGGCAAGAGTCACCACAATTAAGAATGGACTGCTACAAAATGTTGACTGATAACTTTGCCAAAGAGGCAAAACAAATGTTTTTCATAGAAACACTTTCAGTCATGATGGTCAATATTCAGGAGTTATGAAAGTCTAAAATATCAAAAACCTTAAAGTTATAGTTGTTTTAGATACACAAAAAAGCGTTCAAGTAATATCACAATCCTTGGTACAAATATTCCGGCTTTGTAATTTCGCATAGCAGCATTCTCATATTAGGGATGGAGTCTGTGCCACAGGATTACCCACAAGCACTCTGGGTCTGACAGCTGTGCTCTGACTGATAAAGTGACTGCAATTAGTCCCTTTTAGTGGTCATGCATTTTTAAAGACCATTTCTCCTCTGGGTCACCAGAGGGGTATCACAGGACTATTATTCAGGTCTAATTTCTGATCTATAATATCCACCGTGTTGTGATACAGAATTGTTCGAACTTTTGCATTAATGTTTTTTTTTTTTTTCCAAAACTCCTTTTTACGCAGCCTGTGTGGGTGAACATGCATGAGTATACACTAGTCACACTGTAATTAGAGGCAGGTGGGAGTGCTGTGAAAACAAGGCCACTTCAACATCAATACAATCAATGTTCTGCAGTGATTTTAAGGGCGTGGTGGACATTCACTTCCTAGGCTTAGCATTGATTCCCCACACATTTCATCAAGTAACAGTAAATATGTAAAAGTAAAGCACTGCTAAACCTCACTCATTTGTGGATGACAGCAAGAACAGGTAAGTAGAGTTCTACCCATCAGTGACCAAGCATTTAAAAGGGACTTGAACAGTATACGAGAGAAAATATAAACTGGCTCCTGTACTCAAAAAACCTTATCTACTGACCCCTTGTGCACTCAAACAAGCTCTTTCTGAAGCACATTGTGAGGGTGCACATCCAGCCAACTTTGTGTAAGACTGCTGTATATGGGAATACACACACACACACACAAAGCCCAGAATAAATGAGAAGCAGTGGGAGATTTGGCTCTCAGGGACTTGTGTGTCAGTGCATTCGCTCTGAACAGCATAAAATGCAGGGAGATGATTCTGTCCGACTAAGTGCAAGGATCACAGTGCCTGGTACTCAGGGAGGTGATTGATTTCCAAACACTCACACAGATGCCCTTCCAGAAACCTCTCAGCAGGTGCATTACTCTAATTGTCTGGTTGCAAGGGTGACAGGGGTTTATAGGTTGCCACAATTAAAAGCATTAACTTGCACTGGCTTGCACTCACTTACCCACACATGTGCACACACACGCACATGCACACACACACCACAGAGAGAGAGAGAGAGAGAGAGAGAGAGAGAGACTCACTGTAGATACTTCTTTAGTAATGCAAAGAACTGCTAAGTTGAATTGGCTTATCTACGTGTTACATAAGCTATAGTCTAGGTGAGTGTCAATAGGCATATCTTCCTTCTTTCAAGAAAAGGAAAAGACAATTGAAAAGATTTTCAATCCAAAAATATAAACAATATGGAATTGAGACGTCACAATGCTACTGTGGAATGCAGAATTTGGGATATTAAAGAGTCTACTGGCAAAATTGTATAGATCGTTGAACAAATATAAATGAGGGTGGCGCCAGCTCAGTCTGACAACTGAAGGGCACTACACAACACACTCCAAGGCCAACACACACCCCTTCGCTCCACCACAGAGGATGAGGCTGTTATTCTAGCAGATGGTACTCATCATCCATCTCAGCTAAATGGAGAGGCAGACAGGCAGGCCATCTGGGAGGACTCAGAGAACACACGTCCACTCTCTCTCTCTCATGTACACATTCCCTGCCACATACACAGAAGTGTGCTGAGGTGTTACTCAATTGCTCCAAAGCAACCAGTATTCTTCAGTATTCATTAGTACTTCACCAGTACTTCTTCAGTACTTCATCAGCATTCCTCAATACATTACTACTCATCAGTAAAAGTATCTGTTTTACAAACTTTTATTGTAATTTAATACTGACCAACTGAATCTGCATCAAAATAATAAGGTTCACATTTTATCAAATGCAAGTTTAAGTCTCATTACTGCAGGGTGAGTCCACTAACTGAACAGATCCTTTCTAATGAGAATGACAAACTTAAAAAAGACCAAAACATGGCAACAATGTACAGAATATATGAAAATATGTGACTGTTGTACTCTGTCTGTTCTCGGTTTTGCAAATTTTGACCAAACTATAGAGCAGGTCAATTGTTGTCTTCTTAAGCCTCAGCACACAGATCCTACATCAAAGAAATAATGATGAACCTCTACATTTTGATGTGTCATTTTGGTGTTTCATTTTTTATACCTCAAGCCATAAGATAATTCAGCAGCATGCAGTGGGCATGTGGACGGGCACTCACCATGGTGACAATATGGTGGGCAGATATAGGGCTGTTTTCTACATGCACCTCATGGTCAGTCCTGGCTAGAAGGCTCAGGCCCCGGTGCCTCTTCAGAGCCTGGCGAAAGTGCGATTCTAGCTGGGTTGTGGGCAGCAGCTTAGCCATCCTGGTATGGGGCTGGACACGGAGGGGGAGTCCATGCCAGGGGACATCATCCATGTCAAGTGATCTCTCCCGACCCTGGGTGTCCATGTGTTGGTGCACCAGGCCGGACTGCGATGACAGTTCACGCCTGAGGGTCTCTGCATACTCATTATCCCCAGAGAACCCCACTATAAGAAAGATGTTTAAAAATTAAAAATGTATGTTCCATTTTTTAAAAAATGGATAAAAATGGATAAAACAGAAAAGGCACACAACTCAATCTACCCCTTTTATGTAAGAAAATATTTTAACCATTAAAATAGCAATGGTAAGAAACTATCCTATATAACTCTAAAATCTCTAGGGACCAGCCCACCCATGCAGACCAGTCGAGACTATTAAATGGGTTTAAAACCATCAGACGCCATTCAACAGGTAACAGGAACCCAGTGGTCAAGGGCAACTGCAAGTTTGTTCTTGACAAATCCCTATCTGATAAAGGTTCTCTGGCAAATATCTATTTCCAAGAAGCCCAAAGGGGTGTGGTGTGCATATGAGGATGTTTTAGATGCAAAGGTTCAAAGAAAGAGATATTGACAAGCAAAAGACAACTCAACAGGAGAGCAACCTCTGGTACCCATCAAGTTCAGTTGCTCACCCATTCACCACTGCTTGAGGCAATCCAATGTGGTTCCATTTTCCTTTTTCCTACTGCACAATACCTGACTCTTCCAGAAATACAGGACCAGAACTACTTGTTTGCACATGTTACTGTATTAGAGAACGAGAAACTGATTGTGTGTGTGTGTGTTTCAGTTAATTTTGAATATATCTACATGTAAAACGTTACTTGGGAGACAACCAGCAGGAGCGGGTTTCCTTCACTTATTAATTTGTCGTAAGTGTAATGAATCTATCACTTGCTCCATTCAAGCTGAAAAGCAAAAGGTTATGTTTGGAAAGTGTACAAAAGAAATTAAAATCATTATAGTGTCTGAGAAATGATAGCGCACCTGGGTTATCGCAAGGGCTCAACAGTTGTCAGCCAAAGCTCTGTCTCTGGTAGACGTCAGTCAGTTTGGGCAAACTTCCAGGCGTTAGTCATTATTAGTTAGCTTAATTCGTCACCTTACTCAAGACACAGCGAATCTAAACAACTTTCATTGGATATGAAGAACATTCAATTAAAGATAAAATTCTTTAAATTAGATAACACGACAGAATAGCCTAATTCATCGAATCATCAAATTGAGGCGAGTGCCGTAACAATTTCTAGTCTATCAAACATTACCCCGCCAACTACCCCCTTTTTAACACAATTTCCTAGTGTCTCGTTCATGGACCTTCCTCTCAGCTTAAGCTGATTGGAAGGATCTTGAATGAGACACTAGGAAATCAGTTTGGTAAAACACACCTTTTGTGTGGTTATATTTTAGCAAATTGTAATCATGAAATATTCTGCATAAAACACCCGGTGCACTCTCATTTCTCTGCGTTTCATTACAGGCTATTACGATTTCGCAAGCGTCCTTTATCACTATAACAGTTGACATGCTTCCTTCCCTGCGACAACGCTGTCCTCGCAAGGTTGCTAGCCTTGGTGCTGAGACAAGCTTATTAGGTGGGGACATAGCAGAGATGTTTTTGGTACGATGAAAAAACGTTGAGTCCCCCCTGTTTGTCGACATTAAGTTATATATGCAAACAGAGCCTTTCCTTAGCGTGCGAGAATCTGCTGTTGAATGTTAAAAAATAATGGTCTCGTTTGGCCACATTAGAGAATGGTTAAATACTGACTCACAACCCTGAAACTGTGTAGCATAGGCTGTACCCTAAATGCCAAGGTTACATTCAGTGCTAACACGTGTAATGTGTTGAAGGCATCCTCAGCATGCACAATTTGTACTGTACACATAAGGACATTCAAACCGTGGTGCAGGGGTGGCAAAGACTAGCTTTCTGCATTTAGATGGACTTACTGTGAAAATATTGGTCGAATAGCATTAAATCGTTTAAAGCCATCACATGCAGATCAGTCTCACGATCGTTTTGACACGGATTTACCTGAAATTTCAAGCAGGAGCAAGACAAATATGATGACGAAAATGCTGCTTCTTCTACGCATGTTTTCGTTGAGTTATTGCGCCTCCGGCTTGAACATTAAGCACATATAAACAAAAAAATGGGACCCGCCAAGCCTCACGGTCCAGCTGTCAATGTTTCAAATTGTTTTCAGTGGATAGGTGTTGATGAACAGACGTCTTTTCAGTACCGATATGGCGCTCTGCATTGACTGAGCGACATCCGCCCCTTTTCTCCCATCTCCCTAGCGTTCACCCAGCTACATGGGTTGTTAGGAAACCGCAGCTGATTTGAAGCTACTGCATAATTAATTAGGAGGGTTTGTCTGTAAACACGCACGGGACCAGATTCCACCATACAGGGCGCACAGCTGGAGGTCTGATAAATATGATTTCTATTCGTATCATGAGAGCACTGGTATTCTGATAAGCAGATAAAGACACAAGATGACTCATTCTCAACACATTTTTAAACCGACCATACCATTCCTCCGGTTTATTTCAGTGATGTCCCTTGCACATTAAATGAATGAATGAATGAATAATCAGTTGATACAGAGGTTACAAATCATATCAGTGGTGTAGTCTAGTTTGCAGTAGTGGGTATAGTGTGCTGATTCCCCCCATCCCCTCCCTCCATGCACACACACATCCCAGCGCAACACCCAACAACCCCATAACCACCACCATAATCACCATCGCGTACTGTATATGCATCCACACACAGCTGAGGCCATTCCAAAGGACTGGGTATGTATTTTCACAGGATCAAACCTATTTTATTCAAGCAACATTACATGTTTAAAGTAGCATAATGTCCATAGGGCTGGGGTAAGGGGTGGTTTCCAGACTACAAAGCTTTCCAGATGTGTTTGTACTCTGGCATCTTCGCTTTGCTTTGCCTCCTTGCAACCGTGGCAGAGTGATTGCTTCTCAACCATGTTGTAAGGTACTTTTTTTGGCTGAAAAAGACTCACAGGGGGCCCATTCATGCTGATCATCATCAAATTGCTAACACTGGACAGCAACAATGTAGCTTTCTTGTTCGTGCATATATATTGAAGAAGAAGTACCTTATTGGTCACACACACTGAGCAGTGAATAGTGAAATGCAGCCTCTGCATTTAACCCATCCTATACACCAGTGAGCACACACACACTAGGAGCTAGGGGCAGTGGGCAGTCACAGGCGCTCGGAGACAAACTCCAGGTCTTTTTGCCAGTGCCTCAGTCAAGGTCACTGACAGGAGGAAACTGGAGCACCCAGAGGAAACCCACACAAACATGGGGAGAACTCCACACAGAAAGGACCTTGGATGGATGGGATTTGAACCCAGGGCCTTCTTGCTGTGAGGCAACAGTGCTATCTACTGAGCCACCATGAACATTTGCACAGTTTGCTGCTTGCTGTCTATTTGCACAGTTTGCCATCCCCCAATCCAGTGTTTGCAAAAACAATTAGCTCATGAAAATTCTGTGACAAAACTATGTTGATATGTATCCTTGCACATTTTTGAGTGGGTATATGGAAATCTTGGAGCGTTCTTAGTGGGTATACAGTGTAGACATGCATATCACGTAGACTACACCACTGAATTAAATGTAGTGTCTTGGTACCCAAGCACAAGACTGTCCTGTACAGTATATCGGCCTCATGATTCCAGGGGACCTCAGGGGTATTACATGTGTAGCAGCACAATGTCAAAGCACCCTGAGATGTAAGTATAACATATATTGGATTTATAAGGGCACAAAGTATATATGTAGTATATATCAGAATATATCAGATGAAAAGATGGTGATGAAGTAGATGTATAATTGTCACAGTATACAAATGTCTTTTTTTTTATTATTACAGATTGCTCTTTGTCTGCCTCAGAGATGGTTTCGATGACCCCAGCCACACTTAAAATATGACAAAGGATTAGAAAACCCCAAAAGACGTGCCATGACATGTGCGTGTTGCATGAAATATTGCACAGTATTGCAAACAGCATGTTGACACGTTATTATCCTAGTTAATGAGTCACCTGACAAAGAGTGAAGCTGGGATATCGACCAATGGTGTGTTGTATGCTTTGCTAAGTTCAGTGTTGCATGACTGAGCCAAGGGGTAATCTTTCATGTGAACTCTTCATGGCATATCAGATATGGTCACGTATGATCATGTGTTCCATCACAGCAATGTTAAACAATATGAATAGTGTCAAAACATGGCTGGTTTCACATATTACCACAGGACACATGCGTAAACCTCGCTCCCTAAGTCTGAGGCAGGTGACATGTGATGGAAAGACCTCTCAGAGTTCATGGATTATTGGGCAGCCCAAATTTGGGGAAAAAAGGTATAAATGTTTAAAAGATGAATAGAAAAAAGTCTCTCCAGTAATTTATGATGACTATGCAGCACGATCAAAGTGGTTTACTGGCTTTGTGCCAACGCTTTTCCAGAAACACTCTTGATAGGTGTGTCTGCCTAAGATGACCTACTTCTGTCAGATGGCCCTACTGTCTACTCCCTCCCAGACAGAAGTTCCTCTCTCTCCTCCTCTCCTCTTTTCTCTTCAGCTCTTCTCTTTCCTGCCTCACAGGGGTTGCTGACTATAAAATCCACTGTCATATTCAGAACATCAATGTTCTGAATATGTCAGTGTCAGACTCACAGACTATGTATGGTAGAGGAAGGGACAGATTCAGTGGGGTTTGTAAAATAGGCTGTATGATTTAGCAAAGCAGCGTCACCTGACCGACCTGCTGGGAGGAAGGAAACATTCCCTTTTCTGACAACAAGAGGAATTTCACTCAAATCCTGAAAGAATGCTGAACAACCATCAGGACAGTTCATGATAATGCTTCAGTTATTTATTTGGTTTTGCCACCCCTCCTCGAATCCCCCTTCTGGATACTAATCTAACCATACATCAACTTAGTCTGTGGCCTGCATTTTGCTAGCTTCTAATGTGCTATCAGGTTTGACAGTGCACTGAAATTGATAATTAGGTCACAAACCTAGTAGTTATTAACAGTAGTTAGGTTTAGGTTTATGTATTACTAGTTAAACTTACTAAACTTAACATGAAAGCTAGAAGCTACCATAAACTATTTAATTAAATCTATTTTATGAGCATGAAAACATAAATTACACAGCAAATTCTGTTTGCAGATCACACCTAATTCTCACATTTTATTCCAAATTCAAATGTCTGCGAAATGTTTTTTGTCTAATTGCACAAAATTTGGTATGCACATCCTGCAGGTCCCACTCAGGCTGCATGCTAAATTTGCGCTGCTGTCTCCAATAGGTGGTGCTGCAATAAGGGTAAAACATTAGTACTGATAACTCCTCAGCTGTTTGAACAATCAGGTTGAAACTTTGCCTCCAATGTGTCTATTCAAAGTTACAAAAGTGCTTGTAATGAGGCAGTGATCTTTTAAAAAACATGGCTGCATAAGGCAATCGATGTAGCGACAGCAGGGATTTTACAGTCTTCCCAAGGGCCATCGAAGGCAGCTGCTCAGATTAGGACTAAGGTAGGTATAAAATGTTGGCTCAGTCAGCCACTAGGGGGTGCTAAGGCAAATACCAGCTTTCCAAGGTATGTATATCAGAATGCATTTACCTTCTTTCACTTCTGTGACTGAAATCACACATCTTTAGATGTGTTTAGAAGGTATTTAATTAATTATGAACTGATTATCATACTGATTCTAATTATCACACTGATTTTAGAATCAGTATTATTAAGAAATAATATTGATGCCAAAATAACTCCGCACTCACCTAATCGTTTTTTGTCCATCATACACTTGGAAGGAATCACACAATGCATTCTCTAAGAATCATCACAATACATTCCCTAAGAATCTGTCACCTAACTACACAGGTTGTCAACTCAAGAGCAGAAGATCAACTCTTGGCTACCCAACTTCATATAGTGATTAACATAAGCTCATGAGGAAGGCACTGGAAGGGTATCCTTCACCCTTCAACTCATCTTCAAATCAACAAGGCATAAATTAATGTAACAAAATGGCAAAGGCATAATGTGTTTTAAAGCTCCAAAAACCCACACCACGTAGAAAAAGTAAGATTTAATAAAAGGTGTAACAGACGGATGACAGTTGGTCTGGTCATTAGCCTTGTTAGGGAAAAGAATCGAATGACTGACTTGAGATAAAGCACTTATATAGGTTGTGGAAAATATTTAAGCATTAACACTGCCTGAATTTATATTCTGCCTAATCAAATCTTAAGGTGCAATACTAAGTGTCATTTTAGGTTGAACATTGAAAAAAATAACAAAGAGCAAGTTATTCAAAAATGTCATGTTTGAGTCCATGCAGGAATGTGCCTGCAAGCCAAAAAGAAGAAGTGTTAGATAAGATAAGACTTTATTAATCCCCAGGTGAGGAAATTTGGGTGTTAACAGCAGCAGAAAGGAGGAAAGACAGGTGAAGAATTATAGATAAAAAATACAAGATAAAAAATACAATACAATAAATATAATATACTATATAGGGATAGAAGACAGGATAGAAGCGGCAAACAAATGATCAGGAGGTTCGGTATTTAAGTGTTCAAGTGTTAGATATTAGTGTCCAGGGTAGATGTATAGGTTAAAAGTAAGGTGACCAGGTGGGGTAGAGTGTGTTTAGTCCAGGGTATGTGTAGGTAAATAAGTCTGGCGTGGAGGAAAGATTACTAGTAGTCAGGCACTGTTGTACAGCCTGATGGCAGTCGGCACAAAAGAGCGCCTGAATAGATCCGTCTTGCACTTGGGGGAGATGAGCCTGTGGCTGAAGGTGCTCCCCATCTGCCACAGCTCATCGTAGAGGGGATGAGAGGGGTTGCCCAGGATGGTCCTGGTTTTATCCATCATCCTCCTCTCCACCACTGTCTCCAGACTGTCCAATTTTAGATCAACAAAAGAGCTGGCCTTCCTCACCAGCTTGTTTAGTCTGTTGGTCTCCCCAGCCTTGATGCCGCCTCCCCAGCACACCACAGCAAAGAATAGTGTGCTAGCTACCACAGACTGGTAGAAAATCTGCAGTAGTCTGCTTCACATGTTGAAGGACCTGAGCCTTCTAAGAAAGAACATTCTGCTCTGTCCTTTCCTATAGAGTCCAGTCCAGTTTGTTGTTTATGTGTAGTCCCATGAACTTGTATGAGTCCACCATCTCTATTTCTTCCCCTTGGATGGTAATAGGGTTTGGGGGCTTCCTTCTTCATTGGAACATGGGGTTCTTCAAAGGACCCTGGCCACCAAGCCAGGAATCGAAACCCAAGACCTTCTTGCTGTGAGGCGACAGCGCGACCCACTGCCCCACCGTGCCGCCCCTTTACATGCCACAACAATCAAAATCAAAACAGGATGGCACCCCCTGACTTAATCTTCATGGCGGGCAAGAAAAAACTCCCCAAAAACCCAAAAGGGAAATGGGAAAATGGGAGAAATCTTGAGAAGGACCACAGAGGGAGGAGACCCCTTCTTGGCCAGACAGGTGTGCAATAGGTGCCGACCCAGCGGGCAATTACAATTTCAAGTAAATATAGAGCACAAACAAAGGGGATGGCGATGCTGACAGGAGGCTGACAGGGGGATAAAAGATGACAACACCAGGATGGATCAGTCCAGAGGGCAGGAGGGGTCAGGATCACTGGTATCTCAGGAACAGCACGTGTGGCTCCACAGAGAGAGAGAGAGAGAGACATTGTTAGATGTTCATTTCCACATAATGGTTAAGGGAAAATGTACATCGTGTGCCGAGTGCAGGCAGGGACTCCAGTAAGACTGGCTATTACAGTATAGCTAAAAGGGAGAGCTAGAGGGTAATACGGACATGAGGGCACTCTGGGACACAAGGCAGCCACCCACTCCACTGTCAACAAACCTAGTCTATGCCTGAGAACCCTCCAGATCTGCTCCTTTACCTAGTAAAGAGCTGTTAGCAAAAGGCTTAGCTAAACAGATAAGTTTTCAGCCTTGACTTAAACATAGAGGCTGTGTCTGAGTCTCGAACATTAATTGGGAGGCTGTTCCATAACTGTGGGGCTCTGTAAGAGAAGGCTCTGCCCCCTGCTGTAGCTGTCACAACACAAGGTACCAACAAATGGACTGCACCTTTTGATCTAAGTAGGCGCGGTGGATCATAAAAGACCAGGAGTTCGCTCAGGTACTGTGGTGCAAGACCATTTAGTGCTCTATAGGTTAATAGTAAAATTTTATAATCAATGCGAGATATGACTGGGAGCCAGTGAAGTGTGGATAAGATAGGAGTGATGTGGTCATATCTTTTGGTTCAAGTAAGAACTCTGGCTGCTGCATTCTGAACTAACTGCAGCTTATTTATATACCTCTTAGAACATCCAGACAGTAAGGCATTACAATTGTCTAACCTAGAGGTAATGAAAGCATGAACTAGTTTTTCAGCATCGTGAAATGACAATGCATTTCTTATCCTGTTTATATTTCTAATATAAAAGAAGGCTATCCTGGTAATGTTATCTACATGAGATTAAAATGAAAGACTGGAGTCAAGGTCCTTTACTGCCACACAGTATGAAAAAGAAAGGCCATCCAGAGTTACTTTGTGATCAGAAAGCTTACTCCTAGCTGCACGTGATCTGATTGCACGTACTTCTATCTTTTCAGAGTTAAGTGGGAGGTGGTTAGTAAGCATCCAGTGCCTAATATTCCTCAATTTTGTTAAGCTGGTGTCTCTCGTCTGGCTTCGCTGAGACATACAACTGTGTGCCATCAGCATAGCAGTGGAAGCTAATACCATGTTTACGAATAATATTACCTAGAGGTAGCATATATAAAGAAAAAAGCAGTGGGCCTAAAACAGAACCTTGTGGAACTCCAAACTTTACCTCAGTATGTGTAGAGAAGTCACCATTTACATCGACAAACTGATAACGATCAGTCAAGTAGGACCTAAGCCATAAGAAGGCCATTCCCTTAACTCCAACAACATTTTGTAGTCTATCAGGGAGAATAGTGTGATTGACGGTGTCAAAGGCTGCACTAAGGTCAAGCAACACAAGCAAGGAGACACAACCCTGATCAGAGGCCAGTAATAAGTCATTAGGAATAACATCCATGAAATGTATCAGTCAGGATTTAGGCCTCATCATAGCACAGAGACAGCACTGGTTAAAGTTACAATGTAGGTATGAGCATAACTGTTGTGCTACAGCCTTTTCTAGGACCTTGGAGATAAAGGGGAGGTTAGATATTGGCCTATAGTTGGACAACGAACAGGGGTCGAGGTCAGGTTTTTTAATTAGGGGTTTGATAACTACTAGTTCAAAAGATTTAGCTACTAAGCCAGTGTTAAGGGAGGAATTGATTATTTTTAGAGGTTCGATGACTACTGGTAGTACCTGTTTGAGGAAACGTGCAGGTAAGGGATCTAATACAAAAGTTGGTGATTTTGATGAAGAAATTAGTGAGGTTTATTCGGTCGCTTGAAGGGGAGTAAAACATTCTAATCGCTGATCTGATATAGTTATATTGTTATCTACAGTTTTAGTTATCAAATTATCTGGTGTTAAATTTATAGTCTGAATTGTTTGTCTCAGAGGAATTAAGAGTACGGCCCAGGGGTCTATAAATAATAATTAGTGTGATAGACTGGGACTGGATAGACTGGGTAGACATTTTTTGTGGCTACATATGTTATATTTGTATAAAGAACTTCAAACGCATTGAATTTATGTAAAGGTTTTTGTATGATGCGTAGATTATCATTATTTGTTTGATTATCTGTTCTGAGACTATGCGCTATGTTACATGAAATGAGAGCAGCACCTTCCCGAGTGGGATGGACACCGTCCCGCCCTAAAAGGCCAGCCTTGCCTTCAAAACTATTCCAATTGGACATCCAGCAGTTCAGCGACCATAACCTGCTGTAAACTACATCGCCTCGCTGGATTGGGATGGGGCCAGAGCATATTACTGCATCGGACATCGCCTTCGCTAATTTACACACCTCTACGATATTACTTTTAGTAATCTCTGATTGACGAAGGCGTATATCGTTAGTTCCTACATGAAAACCTATGCTTACTTAACACTTTAAGATTATTTGCCATGTCCGGCGCCCTGGCTCCCGTACAGCTAACTAAGGTTGCTGGTGCCCCGAAAGGTCTAGCTAATTTCACGTGTCGTAAAATGGAATCTCCTGTAACCAGTGCTCTTTCAGGTTTCTCAGTGGGTGTTTCACTGAGGAGGGCAAACCTGTTTGACACGTGAAGCGGGGAGGGGTGTTTCTCCCGTGGGCTAGCCTTAGCGTTAGGTTTGGCTTTGCACTTATGCCGCCGAGTCGTCACCCATTCGCCCCGCTGTGAGGGCTCTAGTCGGCAAGGTGCTAACTCTTCATGAGCCATCCAGATTTTCCTTTACAGGAACTAGGTCATTCTCACTCTCACTAAACCTTTCTAGCATCTGGATGCGCATCTGTAATGCTACAATCTTCTCCGTCAGGGAGCTAACTAACGTACATTTAGCACAAACACAGTGTGGGTGAAATTCTCAGCCTGGGCCAAATGAGACTGAGTCCCAACGCCACAAGATACCTGTT